>NC_056743.1:807376837-807436837 GCF_019279795.1 Protopterus annectens
CCAAGCTGAGCAAGGAGAAAATTACAGTCAGCTGCCTGTCAGGTGCCAGGATCCGCCACATCATGCATGCACTCGTCACTCCACAACAAGTACAAATATGGCTCTGTCATTGTCCATGTTGGAGTGAATGACTTGAGACGTACCTCCCTGGACTACATGAAAAAAGACACGGACGAGCTCTCAGATCATGTGGCTCAGACAGGTATGACCCTAGCCCTGAGTAGCATCCTGCCTTCGCCCAGAATGATACCACAGTATAAGGACAAAATGATTGACTTCAACAATTGGCTAAGTTTCTGGTGTCATTCAAAGGGGATCCAGTATCTGTCTGCCTGGGATGACATGATCAACAGACCACGATGCTTTGCCAGAAATGGTCTGCACCTTTCGCCCCTGGGATTCAGGTTACTGGCTAAGGCTCTTGCCACCCCTATAGTGCCTTTTTTTAGGCAAGGCTCAAAGGACAAAATCACCACCATAACAGATATAAGCATGCAAAATCTGAAGGTAATGCTACTCAATGCTAGAAGTCTAAACCTCAAAATGCACTCTCTCGAGGCACTTCTAAAAATGGAGAACATCGATATCTGTGCAGTAACTGAGACCTAGTTCAAGACTCCAGAGAGCACCCCTGCAATACCAGGCTACAACTCTTACCACACTATTCGGTCACCAAACCAGGACCGAAACACTAAAGGTGGAGGAGTGTCCATATTCACCAAGGATATTCATACCTCCAGGCTAGTTGCCCAACACAATGCATCTGAAATTCTACAGGTACAACTAATACTAGGTAAGACTACAATCCAAATTGTAGCTTGCTACAGATCCTTCACCATGCCCCAAGATTCTCACTACACCTTTCTAAACATACTGGAAAATACTAAGATACAACCAAACACACTAATACTGGGTGATTTCAACTACCCTGACATTAATTAGAAAACTACTTGGGCACCAGCACCTTAGCACCACAAATTCCAATGCCCTACATCAACTAATCCATAGTCCCACCAGGGACTCAAATATCCTAGACCTGGTCATCACCAACATGGGAGAATGATGCTCCATGCCAGTGGTCACCCCCTAATTGGTCATGTCTAACCATAAGCTAATCACCCTCGACGTCCACATCCCACCCCCACCCCCCAGTAGGGAAACATCCATAAACAACTTCTCCAAAGCTAACGTCATGCTACTCAAGTTAGAAGTGGCAACACCCATGCAGACGGGAACTGAAAGTTCAACTGCTGAATCCTACACCAAGGCACTGTATGAGCACATCCACTCATGCATGAATCGTGCCATTCCAAATAGAACCAAGATGCTCTCCTTCAAAAAAAAAGAAGCCAATCTGGTGGTCCCCTGCCATAAACAAACTATACAACAGAAGGAAGAAACTGTTGCAGAAAAGAGGAAAATCCTAGGATGCAAAATACTCCCTTACCAGCCTCAGTAAGAAGCTGAGATCCCTCATAAAATCCTCCAAAGCTAGTTACGAAAATAAAATTGCCAAAGATTCCAAGGACAACCACAAGGCATTCTATAGTTATTTCAAGAATCTAAATGGCAATGCTCAGATCTGTTCTGAGCTACAACAGAATGGCATTAAATATACTGATCCCAAGGATATTGCCAATATTCTGGCAGTTCGATTCAGTGCCAACTTCACCCCCCTCTCACCCCCTAAAGGGTCCAGCTCAATACCAAAATATTGCCAAATTCCGGTAATCACGGCCACACAGGTAAAAAACGCACTCTCCAAAGCTAAGAATACAGCATCCATGGGACCAGACAACATCCCGGGCTGTGTACTACATGAACTACAAAATGAACTGACACCTCACCTAAGTGTCATGTTTAATCATAGCTTCACCTCAGGCTTCATGCCCAATGAGTGGTGCACAGCTACAGTTATCCCACTCCACAAGGGGGGGATCCATCTTGGATCCCGGGAACTATCGTCCCATCAGTCTGACAAGCCTGATCTGCAAAGCCATGGAACGCATTATCATGGAACTTACAAACAAAAACAATGGCAACTTTCAAACACTGGACCCCACCCAGTTTGGTTTTGTAAAGGGCCGATCTTGTCTCCTCAACCTGATTGACTTCTTCAAATCAGTATCCAGAGCCGTGGATGAGGACAAGGTGGTCCACACAGCCTATCTGGACCTCACCAAGGCCTTCGACACCATCTCCCACTCTGGAATCATAGATAAACTTACTACGCTGGGCATTAATCCCTACATCACTCGATGGGTTGCCAACTGGCTTACTGACAGAACCCACACTGTAAAAGTAGCCAACTCAAAATCCAGCTCCAGACAAGCGGAGTACCTCAGGGTTCAGTCCTGGGACTGTTCTTGTTTGGCATCTACTTCTCTGAAGTACAGGCCAGCACTAAGGGACTCTGGCTAACAAATTTCGCAGATGACTGCAAACTGGGAGCCATTATTGAATCCCCAAATGATGTGGATATTCTACAAAAGGACCTTACAGAAATAGATGCTTGGTGCCAGAGCCATGGGCTCAAGCTCAATGCCAAGAAATGTATAGTTATCTCCTTTGGGAAAAACCACGTACCCATGAATTACCACATAAGTGGCAGTATGCTAAACACTGAAATTGTGATAAGGGACACAAGTGGACAGTGGTCTTACCTTTGATAACCACAACGCCACAACAGTCAGGAAATCCTTCTATGTGGCACACCTCATCATTAAGGGCTTTTCATCCAGAAAAAAGGAGGTCATTGTCCCACTGTACTCATCCCTCATTAGACCCATTATAGAGTACAACGCCCAGTTTGGTATGTACCTCACAAGACATCTGCAACAACTGGAAAGGCCACAGAAATACCTCACTAAAAGAATCACAAGCCTAAAGCAGATGCCCTATGCTGACCGTCTAAAAAAACTCCAGCTATACGCTGTCGCATATCACCTGCTCAGAGGCGATCTCTGCTTAACAAAAAAGGCCATGTCAAACACAGAGCTGTTGGACATGCTACACTTAAAGAAATCCCAATCCCTCAGAGCCACATGCTCCAGGGATCTAAACCTGGTCATCACAATGAACAAAACATGCTGGAGGGATAGGTTCCTGATCCAGAGAATCCCATACTCTGGAATAGACTGCCCATACATGTCAAGCTGAGCGCCTCTTTGGCCCTCTTAAAAAGAACCTTGACGATTGGATGGGAGATAGGAAATTCACCCCAGGGATCACGTCGATCACCCTGTTAGACAGGGGACCAGGGAAGTAATAGCCAGGAAATTGTTATGGCTAGACCGATAGCCTAGTACCAACCTATGAACCTATGTCTTGCATCCAAAGCGTAAGGCACATAACTGATGTAAGAGTGCAAAACCCTCAGAACTTCGTTGCCACCAGTCTGGATGCAGCATTTTAAGTTTGGTCTGAAGGTCATACATCAAGTGCAGTTCATCATGTTATGTTCCAGACTGCCAAGTCCTCTGGCTTGGAAATTGGATAACATGTCTTTTTTCTTAGAGAGCCATATTCATATATGTATTCCCCTTCCTCTGTTGTCAAAGGTCCCACATAAAATCATGCTGGACAGGCCCAAAATCTTGTTGGTGACTTCATTTTGGACCAGACAGCACTGATTTTCACTGACCAGGGACCAGGATAGGATCATAGGAAATTACAAGGCTATCAACCCAGAGGTAATTTTAAGCCTAGCCATTTCATCCCAATGTAATACCATAGAAATGCAAGTCAATATCCAAGATTGCATTTAGTGATGACTACACATGTCCGGGAGGGTTATTGGCTCTATCCCCCATAAGAATTTACAGTACCCTATCCATTCATCAGGGTTCCTCTTGAACACTATCATAGAGGTGTTCTGTTTTACATAAATTGTTAGCCTGTTCCAAAGATGTGGCAGTCGCTGGGAGATAAATAGGACATGCTGGAGGGACAGATTTAAGTCACAGGCCATATTTAGGTCCCTGAAATGGGTAGTCCTAGTCCTATTTGATTTATGAATATGCAGCAAGTTCATTAGGTTTGGGTCTAAGATTCCTCCATAGACTAGGCATAAGTCTCCCTAAGAAGTCTATGTGATACAGAGTATAGTGACACAGACTTTAGTCTGTCTATGTAAGGCACATGCTGGAGCCTCTTGGTCTTCTTTGTTAGAAACCTCTCTGGTCTCTCTAATTGCTGTAGGTGCTTAGTATGATACATGCCAAATTGGGCATTATACTCTATTATGGGCTGGATAAGTACTGAGTATAGGGGGGTTATAACTTCTTTTGCTCTTGTAGTGATGCCTTTACTAATCAAGTGTACTAAGTAGAAAGCTTTCCTTACTACAATAGACAACGGTGGTTGAAGTTAAGGTCGCAGTCAACTTGCGATCCCAGGTCCCTTACCACTTCACGGGTACTTAGGGTATTGTTGTTGATTTGATAGTGTGAAGGGACATTGTGCCAAAGGGAATGATGATACATTTCTCTGCATTCATTTTGAGACCGTGACTAATACACCAGTCGCTGGTCTGCGTGAGACCCTCCTGGAGTATACTGATGTCATTTGGGGATTCAATGATTGCACCTAGTTTGCAGTTGTCTGCAAACTTGGTCAGCCACAACCCCTTAGTTTTGACCTGAACTTCTGAGAAGTATATGCCAAACAGTAGGGGACCCAGCAATGACTCTTGTGGCACCCTGCTGGTAACAGGTCTGCTGGTTGATGTGGAGTCACCCAATTTTGATAGTGTGTGTCCGGTTTGTGAGCCAGTTGGCAACCCATCTTACAACGAAGGGGTTTACATTCAGTTTGCCAAGTTTATCAGTAATGCCTGAATGTGGGATTGTGTTGAAAGCTTTTGCCAGGTTGACGTATGCTATGTGCACAGATTTGCCCTCGTCAATGGCCTTGGTCACATTTTCAAAGAAATGCATCCGATTTAACAGGGAAGATCTGCCCTTCACAAAGCCGAATTAGGTCGGTTCCTGGGTTTGGAGGTCACCTGTGTCTTTATTTATGAGGTCCATAATGATACTTTCCATGGCCTTACACATGAGGCTGGTCAGGCTTATGGGTCTGTAATTCCCTGGGTCTGTTGTTAGGCCACCTTTGTGGAGGGGAATAACTATTGCTGTTCTCCATTCTGCAGGAACAAACCTGTAGTTAGGTTATGATTGAAAAGGGTGCTTAGTGGTGATGCTAATTCATGTTTTAGCCTGTTTAGAAGACAGCCTGGGAAGTCTTCTGGTCCCATATAAGCTCTCACAGGATGGTCTGCTCAGACAGGGCAAGGGCTCTCTAATTAACCCTCATCTTCTCAATCTACAACTGACACTCAGGGTGATTTGGCATCATTTTTTTCTAAGGAGATGCTTCATATTTTGCAAAAAGCAAGAAAAACCACTACTGGAAAATCTTATGTTGCTAAGTGGAAAATATTTTTTCTTGGTATAACAAAAATGAACAAGGCCTTCTTTTGGTGGATTTCCCCATTTATCTTTCATATTTGTGAGAGTTGCTCAGTTTTCATCTGGCATATTCTTTCTGTTAAAACTGGTCTGTCAGCCATTTTTGCATGTCTGGCTCTGAATCTACCACTTTCTTCTAGATTTGAGGTCAAACAGTTTCTAAAAGGCATCCTTCCTATTAGATTTCCAAGAAAACCCATTCCTCCTTCTTGGGACCTGAACTATGTTCCTGAAAAGTTAACTCAGCCTTTTTTTGAACCAGCATCTACTTCCATTTTGAAACTGTGTACCTATAAAACTGTCTTGTTGGTAGTTTTGACTTCTGCCAGAAGAATCTCTGAAATTCAGGCTCTTATGGCTGTTCCTCTTTCTAGTTTTCCACACAGACAGGGGGTCTGTTAGGACCAGTCCTCATTTTATACCTAAGGTTGTCAATGATATGTTTTTGAGTCAGACCATACATTTTTCTTCTCTTTCCTTCTTCACAAAATTGCAGTGACAGGATTCTCCATTCTTTGGATTTGCATAGACAGCTCAAATACTATTTATATAAGACTAAAGACATCAGGAAATCTAAGCAATTTTTTTATTTTTTTTTCAGAACAAGAAAATCGGATTTAGCAGTTTCAAAACAAACCATCAATTATTGGATTTCTAAAGCCATTTTCTTTTGTTATTCTTTTCATGGCAAACACCTTCCTACTTATGTTTGTGCTCATTCTACTAAGGTGGTTGCCTCTTCTGGAGCTTTTTTATGGGCCTTGATGCTAGATCCATTTTGGAAGTTGATACTTGGTCTTCTGTGCATACTTTTACTAAGCATTACAAGTTGAGTGTGTTTTCATGGGCCACAGCTTGTTTTGCTAGGTCCATCCTTCATGTTTTTTTTTTTGAAAAGTTCCTCAGCTCCTTCTTTCTCCTCCCCTTCTTTAAAATAGCTTTAGTTCTCTCCCTATTGTAAATAACACTGCAGCTGTGACTTAGGAAGGACACAGTATGGTTGTGTACAAACTTACCTTAGCAGCAGATGTCTTACTTGTCCCTGCTACAGTATTCCGTTCCCTGCTACAGTATTCCGTTCCTCCCTCCTTCTCTTCCCATTGGGTGTTCCGTTTTTCTCCAGCTGAGAGGGACTTCCTTTGTTTTCTTCTGGGTGTGCATGTCCATGGTCCTTTTTTCCTCACTGGCTGCTCCTATTCTTCTGGGGGAATTAAATTCTGAAGATTATGTGCTTGAACTTCAATTATGTACCTTACGCTTCGGACAGAGGACATATGCCTGATGAATGGAAGGGCCTAGACTTTGATATGCTGACAAAGTAGGGTTACCTTCAACAGGATATCTCTATAGTAAGGAATACTGCAACAGTGACAAGAAGGACACCTACTGTTATGGTAAGTTCTTACACAACTGTACTTTCCAATTGCATGTGGGAGAAGAAGTATTTCCTCCTCATCCCATTCCTAACATCTTGCATGTCCATCTAAGGACACCCTTGCTATCACATAACTGTAAAATAAGGAAAATCCTCTCATTATTTTGTGGGTCACCTGGGCTACTACCCCTGCATAATGTTTGGGTTTACTGTGCTTGCTATTACAACATATATTTTGCTGCAGGATAATCTTTCCTGTCCCTATGCATACACATTTCACTCACTTTGTGTCTGCATTTAAGCAATTTCTTGATAAGCCACTCACTGAAGATCATGTTACCGAAATCCAGGAGCCCTTCTACCTCCTTTCCATTTAGAGGCATTTTAATGTTTATTCTGAATTCATATTATTTTGTATGACACTACATTCAGCAGTAGAAGCAAACTGATTTTCAGGTGTATCAACATTATGTAAAGTACCATACCCAAAGCTATTATCAGTTATACGTAAATCACTTACAAAGAATAATTTCTTTATAAATGTCCATTTGTTACATTTATAATGTCCTAGAGGCAGAAGTGGTTGTACACCTCACCCCCATGTATGAATACCACTTATTCTTGTTCAAGATTAACAGCTTCTACTTGCACCATAAGTTTTGTAACTACTTTCCCTTAACAAAGCAGCCTTACTAATTCTCAAGAGTCAACAATGTGATTATATAATCTATAACTCTATAATCCATACAGAAGGTGATGAAAAACGAACTTTGGTAATGAAACTAAACTAATAACTAATAATTATGGCCCCACAGGAAACAATCTTAACTCATTGGTTCTAGCCGCTTCTGATGTTCAGTTTAATTACAAAAGTTTTTTTTCACCACTTTCTCTATGGATTATAGAATTATAGAAGACACTTTGAAAAAGAACTGGGTTATAATTAGAGGGAATCCTGAATGGGTAAAACAGCTGGGTGAATACCCCATTATCACATACAGGCGGGCACAGCCTCTTAAGAATGTTTTTGAAACAAAAGAAAACCTATGTGTACCAATGTTGTGAAAGGACTGGCCAAAGGTAATATGTGCATTATTTAAAAGTATGTAAAAACTGTCAATGTTATTAGTGTCAATGAAAAAAGTTCCACTGTCCACAGCTCAGCCAACTGTAATAACAAGGGCATAGTTTACATTGCCATATGTGAATGCTGTTCTGCTTATTACACAGGGAAAACAGAACACTAGTTGAAAGAAATAATAAAAGAACATCTTTATACTATTTCTAAGTTAAATATAGCTAATGCCTTAGCTAGCCATGTAGTTGCTTTTCCTGGTCATCACTTTAAATTTTCAGTACTAGAGAAACTGATGCCTAATGTTAGAGGTGGCACTTCTGGACTACACCTGGAAATGAAAGAATTGTTTTGGCAAGTACATTTTAATGCTACCTTTCCAGGACTCAACCAAACATTGTCTATTGCTAGTTTTCTCAAATTTAAAGCATTTCAAAGGTAATTTTACTTTCTTTTTTTTAACTAAATGACATTTTCATTGTTGTTAAAATATAATTATTTTAAAAGGTTTTTATAAGTAAATATTTAAATATAGTTTTGATATGGTTTAGTTATTGTTTTGTATACCTTTAAGATGGTGTCATTATGAGGTGGGACATGACTTTTTTTTTTTTTTTTTTTTTTACAAAAGTATGCATTTTTGTGGGCCAGGTTTTACATGATTAAGTCTGGCATTGGTTTTAAGACAAAAAACACTTAATAAAATTTTAGTTTGTCGTGTGCTCTACGAAGACACTGCTTCTGCTCTTCCTGTAGCTTGTGTCACATAAACTGCCATTAGCTAAATACCACTGTAAGCTGCTCAGCATTTGATCAGAGTTAGAGAGTTATTCCATCTTTGGTCATGTAATTGCACATTCTCTTCTGTCTAGTCATTGCCCTTTCTTGTCTACCTTACATACCACATCTTTTTCCTACTGCCACCTTTTTCTCTTCTCATAAAAGACTACACTTGTATTACCTCACCTTGGATTATGTCATCAAGTCTTAGCATACCAACTCTCTACCTTTTCTTTTTGTACCTGCCTATTGCTTGCTCTGCTCTCTGAGTTTATGCCACAGACATCAGAAAGATAATGTCCCCCTGATTATTCATTACAACTTTTCAAGTATCCTTCTCCTAAACTAGATCACCATTTGTTTATTTATTGACATCTGTTTACCGGGAAAGTCCACTGGGCCAGAAGAGTCCATTTTCAGTGGAGGCCTGGGGAGAAAAGCTCCAAAATTGTAATAAGACAGTTACATAAGAAGACATAAAGTTACATAATAAGAAAAATTATACAATGTTATACAATATTTTAAAGTTTCACTGAAATTTCAAAACCAGAAAATTATACAAAAGTTTCATAGAAATTTTATAAAACAGAGATGTAATAATTTTATTTCAGACCAGTGCAAAATACAACTGTTACAGAATAAGTGAGAAGTATCAAAAGCAAAAAGACATTTGAATTAGAACAGAAACAGATGGACCTAGTGTATGAGAATATCATAATGAGAAAGGGATGGCAATGAGACTTTTATAAGTGCAAGAGGCCGGGGAGAAAAAGAGGAAGGTAAAGAATGCAGTGCCAGTAGCTAGAGAGAGAAAAGGAAGAGAGGATTTATAGATATGATAGGGGAATAGAGAGAGCAATGGTAAGGTGCCAAAAAAGGTAAGGGGAGGAATAAAAAAATGCATATATTATTATTGCATCTTTAGTAACCTATTACTTGCAGCTGGTTTCCTAGATCTATTACCATAATTATAATTTTGTTTGGGCAACCTGTATAGAAATTCTGTAATTATACTTTTTACTCCGATATGCAATAATCATGACAACTTGCATCATCTATAGACTTAACCACAACTTTTTCCTGAATCTTGTATACTGTACCTCTGTTCGGGACAGTATCTGTTAACACTACAGAAACACTTTAAATTAATTCTTCTTCTTTCGGCTGCTCCCATTAGGGGTCGCCACAGCAGATCAACTGTTTCCATTTCTTCCTGTCCTCTGCATCTTGCTCTGTCACACCAACCACCTGCATGTCCTCTCTCACCACATCCATAAACCTTATCTTAGGCCTCCCTCTTTTCCTGTTACCTGGCAGCTTCATACTTAGCATCTTTTTGCCAATATACTCTGCATCCCTCCTCAGCACATGTCCAAACCAACGTAATCTTGCCTCTCTGGCTTTGTCTCCAAACCTTCCAACCTGGGCTAACCCTCTAATATACTTATTCCTAATCCTGTCCATCCTCGTCACACCCAGTACATATCTTAACATCTTCAACTCTACCACGTCAAGTTCTGACTCCTGCCTTTTTGTCAATGCCACTGTCTCCAACCCATATAACATAGCGGGTCTCACTACCCTCTTGTAGACCTTCCCTTTCACTCGTACTGGTACTCGTCTGTCACAAATCACTCCTGACACTCTTCTCCACCCACTCCAAATTAATTATCATTAAAGATGAAGTTAAATGACTCCTCTGCAAATGGGATTTTACCCATTTGAGCTAACCCAAACAAAAAGTATAAATATTTTGGTTCAAAAAAATGTAACAGGGAAAAAGATAAGATAATGTTTTTAAATATCAGCAAATAGGAAAGTGTGTAAAAATCTAGATGCTGCAGTAAAGATTCGTAAAGTCAGAAAGAAACAAGATGCTTAACAAAGGTACAAAACTACTTCATAGGAACTAGAATAATGCAAAACATTGAAGTGGCAAACCACGCTGTATGTGAAATAACTGATTTTTTTAAATGTATTAACACCACAGCTGAACGCTTTGCCTTCTGTGCGGCAATGACCAAGTCATTTAACAAAACATGGTTCCCAGGACCCCTTTACGAGACATTTGTGACTAGCGGGTTTAAATGGTTAAAAAATATAAATTAATGAGGTTTGCTGGCATGATCAAAGTAATCTGGAATCATAGGTTTCACCTTTTTAGCACAAGAAACCTGGGCGAAAGCATAAATAATAGGGGTTACAAAGGTCCAAAAATAGGAACAATTTTTAAATATTGCTCCTATAAACTTAGAAAGTTAATAGAGTAACATGTTTTGCACCAACATGAATTTTCTGAAAGGTATGAAATCTGATACTCAGACGTCTGTCATTATTTTCTTACTTTCATCCTCAAAAACTGCCCAAAAAACATGGACATTTTAAGAGGAACAGACCAAAAACAGACTGCAAGTAAAAGCTGTCAGATTAAAATCCATATCAATGCGATTTATGTGGCCCTTCTAATGACAAGCATTCTTCACCAAGGCTGACTTATGACAACGTCAGGCAAAACAATGTACCGGTAATCGGAAATTATGCAATGACGAATACAAACTAATAAAAAAACACATTTTGTCTCCATTAATATAATGGAATTACGATGACCCCTTGTGCTAAGGGCAAGCGGAAGCTGATAGATGATGAAGCCGAGCCCACGAATTTACAACTACAAATATTTTATGAAAAGCAAGAGATATAAACAACGAATTAAACAAGCTAGTGGTTTCCGTGTCCCCTTTTCAGTAACTCACCTCACTAAATGCAAGAAAGGAACGGAAATGGGAGCACGAATTCTTGACCTCATTATTCCGTACTGCAATGAAATGCAGCAGCAGACCATGGACAGCGCCATGTTGAGAAAGTTGCGGATGACAGGAGTCAAAGTTCGTACTGGGTAGGGTGTCATAGCAACCGCCTCAGAGGAGTGACGATACCAGTAAAGACAGCACGTGTCACTGCGTCTTACGGCATGGCAGTTTGTATAGTTACAGGAAGTTGACAGGGGTGTAACGTGTATTTTAAAAATTTGTAGTCACAGCTTCCACACTGTTTCTCCAAACAAGTTACACACCTGTTACGATACGTCTTACAATTTTTAGCGACGTTGTGTTTGTATATTCAGTTATAAACTGCAGTTTCGCGTGTAAAAATGAAAAGTTGTTTAAATCTAAGTGTCATTTTACAGTGAACGTAGTTTAACTCAGTATTTCAAATGCTTAGAAAACTCCGCTCTTCTGAGGATACATGATAACACGTGGTCAACACCACCCAAACCCCAGGATGGGCGTGCCCATCTTTTCCAGCTGGCTCTATCAACCGCCTAAGTCACTAATCTAACTCTGGTCTCCTGGGCAATAGTTAGGGCTTTATCCCTCTAAGTCACCGGAGTTGGCTGCTGAATGCTAATTTCTCTTTCATAATGGCAGTACCCATGGTATCCGCGGTGGTGGTGCTGCGGTAGCGTTGTCGCCTCATAGTAAGACGCTGACCGGTTCGACTCTCAGTTAGAGCGTTTTCTGCGTGGAGACATGCGTGAATGGGCATACTTTCTGCGTTAGGGCTGGCAACTCGGCACGTAAAAATCAACTGCCAATCATTAGCGGACTGGAGTTCCGCTGTGGCCACCCCCTAATCGGAAAAAGTCGAAAGACACAACAAAGGCAGTACCCATGGTCAAGGCAGACAAATAAATGTTGCAACTGCACAAACCCTTTTGTGAAAGTAACACACCTCCACCTAACATTTTCAAGATGAAAAGATGCAGAAATTATGCTTGAATTACAAAACATGTTGCTAAATTTGTTCTTTTCAAGACTAATCATAAGGATACAGCCTGGCAGTTAGAAACTTTTGATTCTATATTTATTAAAACTTATAAAATGTTTTCATTAGAAGTTAGGTTTTAGACAAACAATGGATAGATGTATTTGTGTAACTGTTTCACTATGAAGTAATACTTAGTTATGCTTTATGGGTGCTGTGCTCTTGCATCTACTATTTTGAACATGGTTTAGAACATTTACTTTCTGTTCTTCATAGTTCATATATTAGTACTAGGCTAACTGCCCTTGCGAGACATTTTAAGCCTAGCCAATTATCCCCTGTGAGATTCAAACCCTGTACCTTGTGTTTGTAAGGCAAACACCTTAACCATTAGGCCACCCTCCCAACCCTGCTTTTACACTTCTTTTACAGTTGCCTATGATAAAACCATCCCAGCTGTCTACTTCAGGCAAAGTTTTACAGTTTCCACCTGATTTTTCATGATCATAAATTCCATCTTTGTCAAGGACTTCCAAGATTGCTGCACATTGAGTAACAGCTGAATTCTGACTCTCCCAGTATGAAAACAGAAACTTAGCAGAGAAAGAACGTGGATTTTTATTTCCGGGTAAATTTAAGTGAATGGCTAGTAAGTGTACTGTCTAAATGCCAGAAAAAAAAAGAAAAGAAATACAGAGGACCTTAAAGAAAATCAGCTACAAAAGGTGATGAAAAACACTGACTAGGAAAAGTACTGCAGCTGTTTAGCAAAAAAAAGTGCAAGCCCCAGACTTCACTTCCAGTAACCTAGAGGAAAGTATGAGACAATTGCACACAAACCTGATTAAAATAAGTGAAACACCGATGGAGTATATCAACTCAAACTATAAAAGGCTGGGAAAAAATGGAAGAAGCTTTAAACAGATATTCAGATGAGGTGACAAAACTGCAAAAATCGGAGGTCAAAATGAAGAAAAGGCTGGTTGGATATGAGACTGCTCAAGAATAGATGTATCAAAAAATAATAGAATTAGAGGACAGAGCATGTAGGGAAAACCTAAAATTTTCTGCTGTACCAATGAAGCTGGGAGGAACAGACAGTATTCATTTTATGAAAGCACAAATAAGCAACTGGACTGGTATTCAGCAGCAGGAGTTGTTAAGTGAAAGGGCATATCATGTGTATGCTCCAAACCTAACTATGAGAAAGCAACCTAGACCTTTAGTAATAATAATGCAATCCTACCAGCAGAAGGAGTTGATTCTGACAAAACTGTGGCAGAAAGGCAAGGTACTAAAAGTGGGAGCCACAGAGTGTTTGTGGAGAATGATTACTCATTGTACACCAGGGAGAAGAGTAATTGTATCCCAAATTTCAGGTTATGTTGAGAAGCAGGCATGAGATTCAAACTGCTGCATCCAAATATCTTCAAAATATTCTTTGCTGGAAGGACAAAATCATTTTTGATGAAGTACATGCTAAGGAGGAAATACAGAAGTTTATCCAACAAAAAGTGAGCTGTGAAACAGGAGATTCTGCTTCTCGTTCTTCTGGTAATAAAGTCCACAGAGAGACTGTGCCAGTGAAACCTTTTCCAGTGTTTCAATGGAAAATGCTTGAGAAAAGGAAAAAAAAAACAAGAGTTGACCAGAAGAACTGAGAGTTTGTTGGAAATGAAGCAGAGATAGAATTTGGGAAATGGCGATGAACAGGAATAAAAACAGTAACTTGGAAATTGGCAAATGGGGGACTACAAAACAATAATTATATTCGTGAAACATGGCAGAAGAAGTAAATCTGGAAATATTGGATTCTTTCGGAGTTTGTTAAACCAGTAATGGGTGTGGTGACTCTCCACTGGACCAGTAATCAAGGAGCCTCAATCCTCACCACTGGCACCAGTGGTGGACGTACACTGGGAGGATAACAGGTACACACAGTATTTCCAGATGCAACTCTCTGCATGAAGTGCAATTTCCCTTAAGAGCACACAGAGACCACAGTCAGTCCAGGGCAGGTTTCTCCCTCTTTCTCCAGATCCCCAATAAAACTCCCCACTGGCACAGCTATAGGTTGAGATCTCAGCTGAGTGGCCAAGCCAAGGCTCCCTGCCCAAGTAGCTCACACAGACTCTTTGAGGTTTGATTTACACACACACACACACACACACACACACACACACACACACACCTGGGAAAGGCTGTCACAGGTTTACTAGCTATGCCTGCTTTTACCCAGACTATAAGGTAGTTATCACTGCCACCAGCCAACTCCTTATCAGCTACTTTAAGGCACTTAACAAAAGGTATCCAATCTTACTGCACAATATTAATATTAACACAAATGGTAGTTGACCAAGAGGAAGGCTATTAGGAGTGGCCCATACAGTGTCACCAAATAAATACGCAAGTACTCTCAAAACCTAAAATGTCTCACAAAGATCAGCCCAACAAAAGGTTTAAATATATTTAATAATAAATAATAAAAGAACAAGAAAATACTCAGTATATAGTCACAGTGACATCAGTGTTCAAAACCACAGGAAATATTTAAACAACATTGCAGGATAGTTTCAAATAAACAAAGAAAAACATCTAAACCATGTTTCAATATATTCCTGACTGAATCTAAGGGAATTACTATACCCTAGTTAACTTACTTAAGAGCAAGGCAGATGTGCTGAATGGTTCTCATTGTTGTTGTTGTCGTCAGGTACAAGACAGAATACATTGTCTCTCTCAGAGAGTTCTCAAATTAATATCTCAAATATTACTGCTGGGATCGCTTGCAGAATGACATAATTGCTTGTCATCTGACTCTATTCCAGATGAAACCCACACTGCTGGAATCTGGCAGTACTTAGCATCTAGCTGTGAGAATACATAGACCTCAGAGCTTTGGCAGATGCTGGAAGTCATAAACAAATAAAAAATGTGCATTCCTTCACATTTCAAAACTAGTAATTATTACACCTTAAAGACAATACAGAAAACTCCCTAGTACAGACATTCTGTCTCTAGCTGCCATAAAGTAATTTAAATTCAGCTATTTTTCTAAAGTTAACCCCCTGTATTCCAGTTTCCACTGTTAAGATATATACATTTAAACAGTTACAATAGTGCATGTACATTTCTGTTCTCTTCCAGCAGGGCACACTGTGGTTACATCTCAAACAGCACTCTGCAAAAACCTTTTCAACACACACTTTTGTACCAGTTTGATATACACATGACATACAGGTCTAATACAGTTGTAACACAAGCATCTTATATAAATCATGTTAATATTCAAAAATGGCATATAATTATTTACAAATTTCCAGGTATCTGTGTTGTCAGTATTTCCTTTTGTGACATTTCTTCCCCCTTGAAGACTCAAGCTAGTTTTTCAAATGACTCGAGGAACGTTGCTTGAGAGGGATGAGCCTATCTGGGAATACATTACCCCATTCCCTGTCTTGAGAGCCCATCTGCATTGGCATTGCTAAGCCCACTGTGGTGCTGCACTGTCATATCATATGCTTGCAATCCTGTGCTCCACCATAGTAATTTGGGATTTTGCTGGCTGGCTCCCTGTAGCCATAGATCCCTCTCAAACGTCTCCTGCCTTCTACTGCAAATAATTAGCACCAGGGCCTCCCTATCATGGTAAGGTTTCATCATGTTCATATGGTGCAGTTTGTGTCCCTGCCTCCTGCTTAGCAGTTCTACCAGGTAGTTAACATCATTGAGTTTGTTGTGTCTGAAAGGAATGAGAACCATAACCTGCTGCCCCACAGTATACTCTCTAGCTCAAGCATTCCTGTCATACTAGACTTTTTTTCCCTGTTGGGCTTCTGCCTTGTTCTCCTGGGCCAAGCCCATGGGTTCCTTGAGTCTTGTCCTGAGGTTTAGGACATATTCCAAAACATACTCCTTGTGGGATTCACACTCACCCTCCCACTCATATCAAATCTAGGGGTCTCCTCACCCTATGCCCATACAGCAACTCAAAGGGTGAAAAACCTGTGGATTCTTGGGGCGCCTCTCTGTAAGCAAACAACATATGGGGCAAATATTTATTCTACTTTGTCTTGATCTGGTCTTCAAATGCCTGTAGCATGGTCCTTGTCTTCCTGACTTGCCTACCATTTGGCACTGCTCACAGGTCCTGCAGTACCCTATTACATCCCTGGAAATCCCAGGCCAATAAAAGTTCTGCGTAATACATATCTTTGTACACTTTATCCTCATATGACCTGCAAAGGGCTATGGCTAGAAGTGCCAGATGGTAGGCTCTGGGGACTACCAACAGCTGTATTCTCTCACTTTCTAGCCCTCTCTCAGGGGTCCACTCTTTATACAGTAACCCTTTGTTTCAGTATACAGCTTTCCCCTTTCCCTTAAAATCAGGCACCACCCTGGCTACCTCCCTCAAGCCTTGTAATGTAGGGTCTGAGAGCTGAGCCTGTCTCAACTCTCTCTTTGTAACCCTTCCCAGCTCCCCTTCTACAGCATGTCTGGTATCTTCCGACAGCAGTGCCTCACTGTCAGCCTAGGTACTACTACTCACCTCTGCCCTTGCAGTCACTCTGTCCAAGGGAACATCAAAGAGATTTTCAATTTCCTTACATTTTAGACCACATACAGAGCTCTACAGTACTCATGCTTAACCACAAATGTGATGCTGGATTTAAAAAAACAGTATTACATTAAAGAGATCTGGACTGGTTGATTACATCCCCCCCCCAACAATTTGCACCCAGGGCAGTTGCTCCTCTTGCGCCACACTAGCTACACTGTTGTAAATTATTATTAACACATCAGAAGAAGTGAGTATGAATAGTTGCAGTAAAGGATAATACATAGAGAAGACAGAAATGGTAAGATAGGTATGCAGGGGAAAGAGGAGTAGAAAGGAGCAGAAGTGTGAGAGATGCAAAGAGAAAGGGGAGGTAGGATGAATGAGAGGCATTAAGTGAGGGGGATGACAACATGAGATAAAGAAGGAAGGAAGTAACAGGGATAAAGGGATTAATAAAGAGTTGAAGGAATTTATTTGGAAGGGGAACAGCAGAACCATAGATAGGGTGGGGAAAAGGTGGCAGCTCCCCTAGACACAAGGAGTTAGGGAGCACAATTGTGAATGCTCCAAGGAGCACTAGAAGGGAAGGGACTTTTATTTCACTCCTCAACTTAGTGTTGCGTGATGCCAAATCAATGAAGCGGCATGAGATGAGACATATTTCTCAATGAGGAAGAGAGAAAGAGTTAAATGGGACAGGATGATCCTCCCCATAGAGCAGGATTTTGGATGGAAAGCCTTACGCAGAATAACAACCATACAGAATATCATATTCATAAAATAGCAGAAAACATTCTAAGAAAACTAAATCAGCATAGAAAAGGAGAAAGGAGATTTTTTCCAAAATAAATGATTGCAAAAAAGGGTATAGAAAAGACAAGTGGGGGGCTGGTATTTACTGGAGAAAAAATGGTAAATAATCAAGGTATTGGGATTAAATAAGTAGAGAAGGAAAGATAATTGAGTGAGATGAAGACAAGCATATGTTTGAAATGCTGGTCAGAGACTGTCTTCCTTACCAGGAATTGATATCAGAGTATAGGGAAAGGGGAATCCTAAGTAATAACAACTAAATGTTCAGAAATCCTTTGTTTGAGTTTTGTATTGCTTTTCCCAGCATAAAACTGTTGGCAGGTACCAGAAGTAGCCAAATATACTACATGTCAGCTAGAACATATCTACTTTTAGAGACAAAATTCCTTTCCAAATGTTGGCAAAATACACTACTATCTTCTTGGGTTAGGCTTATATAGGCTCCAGGGCCATTAGCCTAGTACACACCTATGAACCTATGAACTAGTACCACTAATATAGCAACACTGTTTGCATGATAAACAAGGAAACATCCCAACCGATTGTATTAGAATAACCTGTTCAGTCTTAACATTCCTCTCTAAAATTTGTATCCAGTTACCAGTTATGTAATGCTTTAGCCAACTACAGTGTCAGCTGTGTGGGGTTTCGTAAGTTTCATTTTTTTATATTAGAGAGTGCTGACACTGCCTCCTTCACTAGTAGTTGTAACAATATACTGGAGGTCCGTGAACTTAAATGGCAAATTTTACTTAAAACAGATCGGTTTCCTGGATTGAATGATCAAATGTATTCTTAGATTCAGATTTGTTTAATTTTATTGTTGATTTACTTACTTTTAATATATGTAAAAATTTATTTTTTAGCATTTAATAAGATTGTTGTCACATGTATTGCGAAATCTGGATAGTCTCAGTTCAAAATGATCTGAGAATTTCTATTAAGCTGTAGTTCATTACATCAGACTAACTGATAGTATTTAAATGACCATGTGTTGTACAATAGCTTTTTCTGATGAAGATGGATTCACAATAAAAGAACGAAAGTGATAATTTAGCTGGTGTTTTTTTTTTTTCAGAATTGTGCTGGTAGCAGTCTTTTGAGTAAGTTTTTTTCTGTATATATATATATATATATATATATATATATATATATATGTGTGTGTGTGTGTGCATCTGTGTGTGTGTGTGTGTGTGTGTGTGTGTATATATATATATATATATATATATATATATATATATATATGTGTGTGTGTGTGTGTATGTATATATATATATATATATATATATATATATATATATATATATATATGTGTGTGTGTGTGTATATATTTTATATATATACATATATATATATATACATATATATATATATATATATATATACATACATATATATATATATATATATATATATATATATACATACATATATATATATATATATACATATATATATATATATATATATACATACATGTATATATATATATATATATATATATATATATATACATACATGTATATATATATATATATATATATATATATATATACATATATACATATATATATATATATATATGTGTGTATCTATATATATATATATATATATATATATATATATATATATATATATATATATATATATATATATATATATATATATATACATACACAATATAAATACATTAGATACATATATAATAAAAAATGAATGGGTAAAAACACAAAATTACTTTATTACATAAAAATCCAACTGGTAAGCGCTTTCATTCCCTTCATGGGACTTCTTCAGACCAAGTTGTATAATGAAGAAACTTATTTAAATACTTAATAACAATAGCATGTGACACAAAGCACTTAATGCCTTAATCCTTTCCTTCTAAAAACAACTTTAAAGTTTTCCCTATCATTTAAACCAGGGTATACACATGCATTCAGTCTAATTTGTCAGCAATATTCTCTCCAATCCAATTTATCTTTTGCATCAAACCCATGATCAAAACCATTGACTTCATCAATTATTACAAATTTGTAGCATGCCTTATTTTTTCTAACAAATGTTTTTGCTTAACATGTTTTTCCAAGGCATTGCTTACATCAATCTTGTCTACTGCTCTGATATATTCATTCACTTGCACGTAGAATTCTCTGATGGTTCTTCCTATATAAAATGCTGGACATAATTCACACAAAGCCAAGTATACCACATATTTGGACCTGCAATTATACAAATTATTCAGCCTAATTTCAAAGCTTCTTGCTGTCACTACAAAATTATTGACTTCTTTCATATATTGACAAAACTTACAACTGTTAACATCTGTTCATCCCCACTTACAAAACATCAGGCATACTTGAGCATAAGTTCCTTTTCTTAAAAAAGTATTTTAAACTCTTTCCTCTTTTAAAGACAAAGACAGGATCTCCCCCTATAACATTTTTAATTTCTTGAAAATTCATTAAGAATCTCCAATTATTCTTGATTATTCCTTTGATTTTACTTTCATCTACTGAATTTTCTAAAATACATGCTAAGGAAAAATCCTTTTCATCTTCTTTTGATTTGCTATTTACATTTGTTACCTTATGCTCCCTTACATTTTTTACTTCCATCCAGAAATTGTTAATGATGTCCTTGGGGTACCCTCTTTCTTGAAATTTCCTTTTGAGTTCTTCATATTCTTTTTCAAAAAATACTACCTCATCTGCTAACCTGCTTATTCTAGTGAATTGCCCCTTCACTATGTTTTTATTTTCTGGCTAAACCTATGCATGCTGTTGTAGTGGAGATAGCTGTTACTTTGCACCTCCTTTTTATAAATCTTAACTTTTAAAGCATTACTAGATATGTACACATTTATGTCCAAAAAATTAATGTTGTCCTTCCTATAATTAAATGTCAACTGAAGGTAACTCATGGAATCATTCACATGTTTAATAAAATCTAGCAGTTCTTTTTCAGAACTCTCCCAAATAAAAAACAAATCATCAATAAAACTTCTGTACATGATGATATGTTCTGCAAAAACTGATTCTAAAATAATTTCTTTTTTCTAGCTCATCAGGACTATATTTGCATAGCTGGGAGCCATAGCAGCCCCCATAGCTACACCATTTTTCTGTCTGTATATTTCATCATTATACTCAAAAAAATTATATGATAAAATAACATCCAACATTTCTGTGAACAATTGGTTGTACAAAGTACATCTTATATTAAAGATTCCTTTGAATTTAAAAGTTTAGTGAAGAATGTGAAAATAGATGATTTCATGTGGTTGGTTATAGCAGATATTGCCTAATTATGTACAGTTATGAATAGGGAGCTTCATACTTCAGGATTATTTAACACTAGATAAGTGAGATTGTTTACAGAAATGTTGGATGTTAGTTTATCATATACTTTTTTTGAGTATAATGATGAATATACAGACAAAAACATGGTGTAGCTATGGGAGTGCTATGGCCCCCCCAGCTATGCAAATATAGTGCTAATGAAGTGGGAAAAATAAGTTATTTTAGAATCAGTTTTTGCAAAACATGTCATCATGTACAGATGTTTTATTGATGATTTGTTTTTTATTTTGGAGGGTTCTGAAAAATAACTCAGATTTTATTAAACGTGAATGAATCCATGAGTTACCTTCAGTTGACATTTAATTATAGGAAGGACAACATTAATTTTTTGGAGCTGAATGTTTACAGATCTAGCAATGCTTTAAAATTTAAGATTTATAAAGAGGAAGTGCTAAGTAACAGCTATTGCCACTACAATATCATGCATAAGTTTATCCTGAAAATAAAAACATAGTGAAGGGGCAATTCACTAGAATAAGCAGGTTAACAGATGAGGCAGTATTTTTTGAAAAAGAATGTGAAGAACTCAAAAGGAAATTTCAAGAAAGAGGGTACCACAAGGACATCATTAATAATTTCTGGATGGAAGTAAAAAATGTAAGGGAACATAAGGTAGCAAATGTAAATAGCAACTCAAAACAAAATGAAAATAAATTTTCCTTAGCATGTATTTTAGAAAATTCAGCAGATGAAAGTAAAATCAAAGGAATAATCAAGAATAATTGGAGATTTTTAATTAATTTTCAATAAATTAAAAATGTTATAGGGGGAGACCCTGTCTTTGTCGCTAAAAGAGGAAAGAGTTTAAAATACTTTTTTAAGAAAAAGAATTTATGCTCAAGTACCAAATTACATACCAAATAACAATGTGGGTATCTGTTAAGAAAGCATATGGAGTTGTTGATGCTTGTATAGAAGAATGTTTTTTAGATAATTTGATTGACAAAGAAACAGTAGAGTTTTTTAGAGTAGAAAAACCCAAACTGAGAAGGTTTTTTGGACTTCCTAAAATCTATAAAAACCTGAATTGCCCTGAATTTAGACTGATAGTAGGCAGTCAAGACAGTAAGATGGAACCTCTAGCCACCTTCGTAGATAAATATTTACAGAAGTTGATTGTACAAAGTACACCTTATATTAAATAATTCTTTGAATTTAAAAGTTTAGTGAATAATGTGACAATATATAATTCCATGTCATTGGTTACAGCAGATATTGCCTCATTATATACAGTTATACCAAATGTAGAAGGGTTAGAAATGGTGAATAGGGAGTTTCATACTTCAGGATTATTTAACACTAGACAAGTGAGATTGTTCACAGAAATGTTGGATGTTATTTTATCATATAATTGTTTTGAGTATAATGATGAAATATACAGACAGAAAAATGGTGTAGCTATGGGGGCTGCTATGGCCCCTAGCTATGCAAATATAGTCCTGATGAGCTGGGAAAAAGAAGTTATTTTAGAATCAGTTTTTGCTAAACATATCATCATGTACAAACATTTTATTAATGATTTGTTTTTTATTAGGGAGGGCTCCGAAAAATAACTTTTAAATTTTATTAAACATGTGAATGAATCCATGAGTTACCTTCAGTTGACATTTAATTATAGGAAGGACAACATAAATTTTTTGGACATGAATATGTACAGATCTAGCAATGCTTTAAAAGTTAAGATTTATAAAAAGGAAGTGCAAAGTAACAGCTATCTCCACTACAATAGCATGCATAAGTTTAGCCTGAAAAAAAAAACATAGTGAAGGGGCAGTTCACTAGAATAAGCAGGTTAACAGATGAGGCAGAATTTTTTGAAAAAGAATGTGAAGAACTCAAAAGGAAATTTCAAGAAAGAGGGTACCCCAAGGACATCATTAACAATTCCTGGATGGAAGTAAAAAATGTGAGGGAACATAAGGTAGCAAATGTAAATAGCAACTCAAAAGAAAATGAAAATGATTTTTCCTTAGCATGTATTTTAGGAAATTCAGCAGATGAAAGTAAAATCAAAGGAATAATCAAGAATAATTTGAGATTCGTAATGAATTTTCAAGAAATTAAAAATGTTTTAGGGGAGACCCTGTCTTTGTCTCTAAAAGAGGAAAGAGTTTTAAGAAAAGGAATTCATGCTCAAGTATGCCTGATGTTTTGGAAGTGGGGATGAAAAGATGCAACAGTTGTAAGTTATGTCAATATATGAAAGCTGTTAAGAATTTTGTAGTGACAGCAAGAAGCTTTGAAATTAGGTTGAATAATTTGTATAATCGCAGATCCAGATATGTGGTATACATAGCATTGTGTAAATTATGTCCAGCATTTTGTATAGGAAGAACCATTAGAGAATTCTACATGCGAGTGAATAGGTTCATAGGTAGGTACTAGGCTATCGGCCCAAGGGCCTACGTAAGCCTAGCCAACAAGGTTCCCTGGCTTGCGCCCCCAAAAAAGTTATTTTCCTGTGCCACTGTCGAGCAGAGACACAGAAGTGATCCCCGGGGTGGATTTCCTATTTCCCATCCACTCATGAAGATTTTTCTTGAAGAGTGCAAATGAAGACCTTTGCTTGACATAGATGGGTAGCCTGTTCCAGAGTATGGGAAGTCTCTGGGACAAGAATCTATCCTTCCAGCATGTCCTGTTTATTGTGGTGACAAGGTTTAGGTCCCTAGAGTGTGTAGCTCAGAGGTAGTGGGATTTCTTTAGGTGTAGCATGTCCAACAGCTCTGGGTTTGACATAGCTTTATATGTTGGGCAGAGATCACCTCGGAGTAGGCGATATGCTACGGAGTAAAGCTGGAGTTTTTTGAGACAGTCAGTATAGGGCATTTGTTTGAGGCCAGTAATCCTCTTTGTGAGGTACTTCTGTGGCCTTTCCAGCTGCTGCAGATGTCTTGTGAGTTACATTCCAAAAGGGGCATTGTACTCTATAATGGGTCTAATGAGTGTCAAGTAGAGGGGAACAATGACCTCTTTTTTCCTGGATGAGAACCCTTTTATGATGAGGTGTGCCATGTAGAAAGACTTCCTGACTACTGTGGTGATGTGACTATCAAAGGAGAGACTACTGTACACCTGGGTCTCAAGGTCTCTTATCATGCATTCGGTGTTAAGTAGATTGCTGCCTATGTGGTAGTTCATGGGTACAGAGTTTTTACCAAAGGGGATGACACTGCACTTTTTAGCATTGAACTTATAGGTTCATAGGTTTATACTAGGCTATCTGCCCTAAGGCATTTATAAGCCTAGCCCAAATTTTTGTGGCTTACGCCACCCCTTATATGAAAAAATACTGTGCCCATTAGTTTGTTGTGCCTCTGTCCAGCAGTGACACAGAGATGATTCCCGGGATAAACCTACGATCTCCCATCCACAGGTCAAGATTTCTCTTGAACAGAGCCAGCGAGGTGCTCTGCTCACATGGACCGGGATTTTATTCCACAGCATAGGGAGTCTCTGAGTGATAAATCTATCCCTCCAGCACGTCCTATTTATATCCGTGCTAAGTTTTAAGTCGCTTGCTCTAGTGGTTTTGGTGGATTTGGATTTTTTGAGGTGGAGCATGTCCATTAATTCCGGGTTGGACATGGCCTTGTATGTCAGGCACATGTCACCTCTGAGCAGACAGTATGCAACTGAATAGAGCTGGAGTTTCTTCAATCTGGCAGCATATGACAGATTTTGGAGTCCCTTTATCCTTTTGGTGAGGAACTTTTGGGGTCTCTCCAATTGCTGCAGATGTCGGGTGCGATACATCCCGAATGGGGCATTGTACTCGATCATTGGTCTGATAAGTGAAGAGTACAGGGGAACAATGACTTCACTAGATCTGGATGTGAATCCCTTCATGATCAGGTGGGCAATGTAGAAGGTCTTTCTAACCACTTTAGCAACATGAGTGTCAAAAGAAAGGCCACTGTCAACCTGGGTCCCCAGGTCCCTGATAACCTCTTCTGTGCTTAGTGGATTGCCACCTATATGGTAGCTTGGGGTTACCTTGTTTTTCCCGAAGGGTATGACTATACATTTTTGGCGTTTAACTTCAGGCCATGGCTCTGGCACCAGCTATCTGTTTCCGTGAGTCCCTTCTGAAGGATATCCGTGTCCGATGCACTTTCCACTATGGCGCCCAGTTTGCAGTCGTCTGCAAACTTTGTCAGCCAAAGTCCTCCCATGTTGGCCTGTACTTCTGAGAAGTAGATGCTGAACAATAGGGGGCCAAGGACCGAGCCCTGTGGGACACCGCTTGTGACCGGCTTGGAGTCTGACATAGCGCCAGCAACTCTAACCCTGTGGGTTCTGTCCTTAAGCCAGTTTGCAACCCATCTTGTGACATATGGGTTTACATTTAAGCTGGTAAGTTTTTCTACAATACCCGAGTGGGGTATTTTTTCAAGGCCTTTGCAAGGACAAAGTAGGCTGTATGGACTGCCTTTCCTCATCAATGGCCTTGGTGACTGTTTCAAAGAAGTCGACCAAGTTCAAAAGGCATGATCTGCCCTTGACGAAACCAAACTGGGTCGGGTCCAATGTCTGCAAGTCCCCTATATCTTTGTTTATGAGCTCCATTATGATCCTCTCCATAGCTTTGCAGACTAGACTTGTTAAGCTTATGGGGTGGTAATTACCAGGGTCCGTAGAGGCACCGCCTTTGTGGAGTGGGATCACAGTTGCCGTACGCCACTCCTTGGGCATGTATCCTGTGGTAAGGCTGAGATTAAACAGCTGCCTTATTTGCGGGTTTAATTCCTCATTTAGCTCGTGTAGCACACAGCTGGGGACACCATCCGGTCCCATTGATGCTGTGTTTTTAGCTTTAGAGCGAGCAGCTTTCACCTGCGCATTTGAGATGTCTGGGAGGATACACTCTGCTGGGATAGTTATCTCTCCTTTAGGGGGGGAGAGGGGGGTGAAGTTTGCACTGAACCTATCTGCCAGTATGTTGGCAATGTCTGTGGGGTCTGAGGCCATGGCTCTGACACCAGGCATCTGTCTCAGCTTGGCCCTTCTGTAGGATGTCCACATCATTTGGGGACTTGACTATGGCTCCTAGTTTGCAGTTATCTGCGACCTTCATTAGCCAGAGACCTTCTGTGTTAGCCTGTACTTCAGAGAAGTAGATATCAAACAGGAGAGGTCCCAGGACAGAACCCTGTGGTACTCCACTTGTCACTGCTTTGGGGTCAGATTTGGAGTCTGCAACTTTTACAGTGTGGGCTCTGTCAGTTAGCCAGTTGGCAACCCATCTTGTGATGTAGGGATTTATACCTAGTTTAGTGAGTTTAGCTATAATTCCAGAATGGGGGATGGTGTCGAAAGCCTTGGCGAGGTCAAGATAGGCTGTGTGAATCACCTTACCCTCATCTATGGCTTTGGTGACTGCCTCAAAGAAGTTGATCAGGTTCAGGAGGCATGATCTGCCTTTCACAAACCCAAAGTGGGTGGGATCCAGAGTTTGGAGGTTACCAATGTCTTTGTTTATGAGTTCCATGATGATACGTTCCATGGCCTTGTAGACCAGACTCATCAGGCTAATAGGTTGATAGTTCCCGGGATCAGTGGTGGCTCCCCCTTCGTGGAGTGGGATAACTGTTGCTGTGTACCACTCAGTGGGCACAAAGCTTGATGCGAGGCTATTATTGAACATGGTGCTTAAGTGGGGAGCCAGTTCATTCTAAAGTTCATGTAAAATGCAGCCTGGGATGCTGTCCGGTCCCATGGATGCTGTGTTTTTGGCTTTAGAGAGTGCAGCTTTTACCTGCATAGTTGTAATTACAGGGACTCTGCATTCGTTCTGTATAGATATGGGCCCTTTAGGGGGTGAGAGGGGGGTAAAGTTAGCACTGAACCTATCTGCCAGGATGTTGGCAATACCAGTTGGGTCTGTAATTTTCGTGCCTTTGTGCTGTAACTCAGAGCAGATCTGGGTGTTGCCATCGAGATTCTTGACATAGCTATAGAATGCTTTGTGGTTGTCCTTGGAATTAGTGGTGATTTTGTTTTCATAGCTAGCTTTGGAGGATCTTATAAGCGATCTCAGCTTCTTACTGAGGCTGACCAGGGAGCTCCTCCACTCATGGGATTTTACTCTCTTTGCAACAGTTTCTTCCTTCTGTTGTACAGTTTGTTTATGGCAGGGGACCACCAGATTGGCTTTCTTTTTTTGGAGGATAGCATCTTGGTTCTGTTTGGGATAGCACGATCCATGCACTCACTTAAGTGCTTTTAGAGTGCATTTGTGTGGGATTCAACAGTTGTAACTGTATTGTCCATCTGCATGGGTGTCATGAAGTTCACCACTTCTGTCTTAAGAAGCATGAAGTTGGCTTTGGAGAAATTTTTTACTGTGGTTTCTTTAATGGGGGGGTGGAGCGGGATGTGGATATCAAGGATGATTAGCTTATGATCGGATCGGACCAACAAGGAGTTGACTTCAGGTGTGGGACACCGGTCACTCATGTTGGTAATGACTAGGTCTAGGATATTGTTGCCCCTGGTGGGGGTGTGGATAAGTTGATCCAGGGCACTGGAGTTTATGAATTCCAGAAAGCGTTGAGCTAAGGAGTTGGTGCACAAGTAGTTTTCCCAGTTTATGGTGGGGTAGTTGAAGTCGCCCATTATTAGGGTGCTTGGTTGAACCCAATATTTTCCAGTACATCAAGAAAAGAGGAGTGGGAATCCTGGGGCATGGTGGGGGATCTGTAGCAAGCTACAATTTGGATTGCAGTTTTGCCCAGAGTTAGTTGCACTTGGATAACCTTGGATGCATTATGCTGAGCAACTAGCCTGGAGGTGTGGATATCCTTAATGAATATGGACACACCTCCGCCTTTGGTGTTTCGGTCCAGGTCACATGGCCGAAAAATGTGGTATGAGTTATAGCCTGGTAGTGCAGGGGTGCTCTCTGGAGCCTTGAAACAGGTCTCAGTCACTGCACAGATATCGATGTTCTCCATTTTAAGGAGTGCCTCGAGTGAGTGCATTTTGAGATTTAGACTTCTAGCATTGAGTAGCATTACTCTCAGTTTTTGCTTGCCTCTTCCTGTTACGGTGGTGAATTTGTTATTTGAACCTTGCCTAAAAAATGCACTATAGGGGCAGCAAGAGCCTTAGCCAGTATCCGGAATCCCAGGGGCGACAGGTGCAGGCCATCTGTGACAAAGCATCGTAGTCTGTCGACCATGTCATCCCAAGCAGACAGATACTGGATCCCCTTAGAATGACACCAGAAGCTTAGCCAATTGTTGAAGTCAATTGTTTTGTCCTTGTGCTACGGTATCATTCTGGGCAATCATACCTGCCTGGGCTACAAGATCGAAGAGCTCTTCCATGTCTCTTTTCATGTAGCCCAGGGAGGTACATCTCAGGTCATTCACACCAACATGGACAATGACAGAGTCATATTTGTACTTGTTGTGGAGTGACCTGAGTGTGTGGGTTATGTGGTGGATCCTGGCATCTGACAGGCAACTGACAGTAACTTTCTCCTTGTTTAGCCTGATGAGTGGGACATCAATGTGCCTGACTATAGAGTCACCTATGACCAATGTGTTGGGTACGTTGTTTTGCATTATTGGCTGTGGTTGAGTGGCACACTCAACATATAAGAGCAGTAGACAAGATTGATGTAAGCAATGCCCTGGCAAAACATGTTAAGCAAAAACATTTGTTAGCAAAAAAACTAAGGCATGCTTCAAATTTGTAATAATTGATGGTCAATGGTTTTGATCATAGGTTTTTTGCAGAAGATGAACTGGATTAGAGAGAATATTGCTGGCAAATTAGGCTGAATGCAAATGTATACCCTGGTTTAAATAACAGGGAAAAGTTTAAAGTGGTTCTTAGAAGGAAAGGGTTAAGGCATTAAGTGCTTTGTGTCACATGCTATTGTTATTAAGTATTTAAATAAGTTTGTTCATTATACAACTTGGTCTGAAGAAGTTCTATGAAGGGAATGAAAGCGCTTACTAGTTGGATTTTTATGTAATAAAGTAATTTTGTGTTTTTAGCCGTTCATTTTTTATTTTTTTGCCTTTTTACGGCTATTTTCATTTGATTGTTTGCAGTTTCGTGAGGTATTATATATATATATATATATATATATATATATATATATATATATATATATATATATATATATTTACACACACACATGTATATATTTGTCCCTGTTCAGATCGTTCTCCAACATTATTTTGAGATTGGATGATTGTTTATACACAAAGGGTGATCACCTAAAATGTTGGAAAGTTCAAAATTCCCCAGTATAATTTTCCAGTTAGAGTTAATAGCATTTCTAATTGCAAAACTGTTGGTAGTCATGGCCAATGGAAAAGCTAAACTTTTGTCTGTAGACTTACTCTGTTCTTTTAGTTTATCTTTAACCATTGAATGAGTTAATAAAGGAGGAAACTTACATCGTCTGTCTTTAAAGTTTGATCAGCTATTATATTAACCTCTTGTAGTGGATATTTTGTGTTTAGTTGTTTAATAAATTGTACTTCTTGGACAAACACAAAGTCGCTGCTAACCAAACAGATGGCATAAATAAGCTATCCCCTAAAATTATTATACTTCATAAATTTCGGGTGATAACTGTGAAAGTGTAAATAATTATTTCTGAATGTGGCTTTCCTAAAATAGTGCTACTAAATCTGTGTTCAATTAAATTCATAGTAACCATGACATCCAAAAAAATAACCTCAGTACCGTTACCGTCTTCTTATTTTGGCTTTTCCCGGTTAGGGGTCACCACAGAGGATCACCTGTCTGCTCATGACCTCAGTACCATTGCCACTCAGTGTAAATTGCAGCCATGATATACTGTCATTCACCTGGATCAGAAAATCATTAAATAACTCTACATTACCTGTCCAGATGAAAAGCAAATAATCTATATATCACTTATATAGGCTTACAAAATGAAAGAGGGGGGTAACTTAACAAGTATAGTGACTTCCTACCAGCACAGAACAAGATTATCAAAAGCAGTGGCCATTTTGGCACCTATAGCCATGATGGCTGTCTGCTGGTATATCTTGTGATTGAATTCAAAAAAATTATTATTCAGAACACTTTTTTAATAGCTGGCTGATGACTTTTATAGAAATCATATCTAGGTGACAAACCTGTTCAAGGTATAATTCAACAAACTTAACCCCTTCTTGCTGTTAGTATATAATGTAATAATATTTATATTCACCATCATGGTTTCATGCCCAGTGAAAGTAGATTACCTTAAACAGTCTAAAAAAGCCTGAGTCCTTTAAATAAAAATGGCTTTTTTGAACCCATGGATTAAGTAACCCATCTAGATAGGGAGAAATAGTGGCTGTCTTGTGCTTATGGCAGGGGATTATCAGTCTAAAGTATTGGGTCTTTATGGATTTTAGGAATCCTAAAGATTTTACCAAGTTCTGGATCTTCAACACACAATAAAATCAAAGATCTCAATATCTAAATAGCCTCTGTTAAATAAGTGGAAAAGAATGGTAAATAGTTTTAATAACTGTTAATAAGAAAGTCTGTCAACTTTACAATAACTGTTACTTTCTAACATCTTTAACATATGATTGGCATATCTCATTTGGTCTGTGACTACCATCCCACACCCCTTATTGACCTTCATAAACCAAACATTTTTTTGCTTTAATAAGTTACTTTAAAGCTTGATTTTCACCATAAGTTAAATTATGACTTTTCACCATAAATTAAATTATGACTTTTATTAATCGATTTTTTCTTAAATAATTGATTGAAATCATTTAGGAAAAATCTGTAATATATTAAGTAGGGAGGGATTAAAACAATTGGATTTATTAATATCAACATTGTTTTCAACATTGATGTTATGTAATATATATTTTAAATTGAGTATCCAAATGTGCAATTTGAAATCCACAATAAGTTCAGTATAGTTGGTTCGATTACTAGGTATAAAAGAAAATCCTTTAGAAAGGACCCTGGTTTTGTCAGCACTAAAATTATGTCCAGTTAAGTTGAAAATAGGGCAGTCTGCAATCTTCCTCTCCCTCTTCCTCTTTTCTTCCTCCTGGTGGATTTGGGAAGACTCATTGAGGAGGGTGTTCTTTGCAAAATTTCCCACTTTTAAAAACGAAGAAACTGTAGGAACTGCATTACTGGTAGCAGGTTCTGAACTAATAGGTGGCCCACTATGGTTACTATTTGTAGAACTGCCATTACCGCTGTCAGAATTAGCATCATAAGTGGAAATGCCATGTTCAGTATGATTAACCACGTTACATTCAGGAAATTCAAGTTGTATAATGTTGGGACCTGAGGATAGAGATGGTAGTGGAACATCCACTGTCCACAGTTCGAATAGGATATGCTTCATTAAGAAAATATGCTTGGGCATCACAATTCAATTTCTTGTTTTTATGAACAATAATAGTAGCCACATATTTATCTATTTTGCTAATAATACCATCATAAAGTGAATGGAACTGACCAAACCAAGAGTGTGTAATATGTTGGTCCTTTAAACCTTAACTTCCGTTCGAAGAATGTCTACTTTTTGAGACTGATGCTTAATTACCCATTTAGTCAATTCAATACTGGTGTTATTAAACAAAGAAACAAGTTCAGCATATAATACATCACTATAACAAATTTGGTTAGGAAACTTAAAAAGTCTTAGTCCCTGTGGTACTTGTTTAAACTCAGCACATCTTTCTAGATACATTATATCATATTCTAGAGATTTAAGTTAAAAACGTTTTTCTGTAATTCGTAAATTAAAGGCTTACAGTTTGAATGCTGTCTGTGATCCACTTCGGATTCATGTAATTGGTTGCTCATTATAATTTTGGAGCTGAAAACATCACTGTCAGCATTTGGGTTTGCATCTAGTATCTGTAAAAGTTTGTTAAAAAAAGTGGAATCTTTGAATATTGCCAGGAATTACAGTGGTGACACTATCATTAGATGACAAAGAGGTATCCAAAGAACTCCTGAGGCATGTTAAACGTTGTGTGCCTAGTCAGCATAGTCAAAGATTGCATTTGCTCCATAATACAATGCCTGTTCTGACTCGGTAGTAACAGCTCATTGGGAATGGAATACATATTGACATCAAGACAGGAATCAACTGTCCGATGATAGCTGGCAGGTCTGCTGACACAGTCAGCATTGATAGCTCCAATAGCTTCCATTGTGAATCACGGTAAATCATTATAACAGAATTAAACTAAAGAACTGAATCAAAAGATCTGTTGTCAAGGTGTACAACAAAAACTAATAAATACAAAAATCCTTGGATAACAAACCACCAGATAACCACAGGAACTTGATAGAGCTACAGCCAATAGGAAACACTTCACACTTCCTTTCCCGGGGTTCCCTTTTGTAGTTCCAGGAGTCTGACACAATACGATTAAATGAAATGAGGTTGGATGAAATGGGATTCGACAAAGTAAGTATTCCACACACACACACACACACACACACACACACACACACAGACACACACACACACACACACACACACATATATATATATATATATATATATATATATATATATATAAAACATACACATACACACACACACACACACACACACACACACACACACACACACACACACACACACACACACACACACACACGTAGTTCACAAAAAACACTTGGCAAAGAAATAAAAAACTTTTTAACAAAAACTTTGCTTCCAGGCTCAAACACTTCACTGAGGAAAAAAAACACTACAAGGAATATTCTTTTAGCACTTTCATTCCCTTTTATTCAACATAAACATGAACTTCATCAGAATAACCTTTTCATTCACAAGTACATTTAAATAACCTTCCTAATATTACATCGTTTCTCTACAACTTTTAAAATTCCCTCCAGAAAGGTTTAAAGTGCCAATACACAATTACCAGACATTAATACACATTAGTAATTTAAACACACTTTAAAATGTAAAACATAAATGAACATCATTAAAAAAAAAATTTCTTTTTAAAATATTTTGTTAAATACACTTGCCAGGGTTAAAACATTTAACCATATCATCTTTAACCTCAGCAAGCTTTTAAGTTAGTGTTTTCATTCATGCCTGGAGACCGATCATTTCTTAAAATATTTGTCATTTGTATTGTCTTGCCTCCAGAACATTGTTGCAACTAAATACAAAACCTTCAGTATCAATTTGTTCTAATACATTAAAATAAAACTTCTTAAATCTGTTACAGATCAAGCTATATTTAGCCAAAGCATGAAAGGAATCATGATTTTTAATAGTGTTAATGTGCTCCCTTATTCTGTAATGTAATTTCCTAATACTCCTCCCGATATAAAAATGGGAGCAAGTATCACAAATAGCAAAATATACAATACAAGTGCCATGGCAATTGTGTCTCTTTGCAGCTTCATATACAAAATGAATGTGCTTAAAACTAACAAAATTAACATTACCGATGAAACTACATTGTTTACAGTTGGTACATGAACACATACCGACTGTCCTAGTTCCAAGCCTAAGTTCTTTATCTAAATCTAGTTCTAATAACATTTTCAGGTTTTGAACTTTTTTAAACACAGCATTAAAACACACCGCACTATCTAAAACCCAACAATATATACCAACTCTAGGATCACACTACAGTGGAGAAAGAGCATAATTCCCTACATTGGGCAAGGGTTGACTTGCCCTGGGAATACTTACATGGTTCTGCATTTTAAGTTTTGTGATTCTTGTCTCGGTATTGTGGTCTTTGGTATTTTGGAATGTAAAACATAAATGAACATCATTGAAAAAAAATGTTCTCATTAAAATATTTTGTTAAATACACTTGTCCAGGGTTAAAACATTTAACCATATCATCTTTAACCTCAGCAAGCTTTTAAATTAGTGTTTTCATTCATGCCTGGAGACCGATCAGTTCTTAAAATATTTGCCATTTGTATTGTCTTGCCTCCAGAACATTGTTACAACTAAATACAAAACCTTCAGTATCAATTTGTTCTAATACATTAAAATAAAACTTCTTAAATATTTTACAGATCAAGCTATGTTTAGCCAAAGCATTAAAGGAATCATGATTTTTAATAGTGTTAATGTGCTCTCTTATTCTGTAATGTAATTTCCTAATACTCCTCCCAATATAAAAATGGGAGCAAGTATCACAAATAGCAAAATATACAATACAAGTGCCATGGCAACTGTGTCTCTTTGCAGCTTCATATACAAAATGAATGTGCTTAAAACTAACAAAATTAACATTACCGATGAAACTACATTGTTTACAGTTGGTACATGAACACATACCGACTGTCCTAGTTCCAAGTCTAAGTTCTTTATCTAAATCTAGTTCTAATAACATTTTCAGGTTTTGAACTTTTTTAAACACAGCATTAAAACACACCGCACTATCTAAAACCCAACAATATATACCAACTCTAGGATCACACTACAGTGGAGAAAGGTATAATTCCCCACATTGGGCAAGGGTTTACTTGCCCTGGGAATACTTACATGGTTCTGCATTTTAAGCTTTGTGATTCTTGTCTCGGTATTGTGGTCTTTGGTATTTTGGAATTTTTGGAATTACGGTATTTAGAAGTAGACCCATGTTATGAATATATATATATATATATATATATATATATATATATATATATATATATATATATATATATATATATATATGTGTGTGTGTGTGTGTGTGTGTATGTATGTATATATATATATATATACATATATATATATATATATATATATATGAGCCTTAAATGTGTAGCTCTAAAGTATTCCTTCAAATCAGATAACCCTAAACTACCTTGTGTTGTGGGGAAAACCAGCTTATCCCACTTAACTCTTGGCTTCTTTTTCATCCAATAAGTTCCTTCAGCTCTTTACTAATTGTCATCCGCAACTTTTCCTCTGATTAATAAAGATATGCTTAGCCTGTATATAAGTCTAAGAGGACTAAAACATTTTCACTGCTTCTATCTTACTATCCATATGCATAGTCAACTGCCTCCAGTTTCTCAGTTCTTGCATTATCTTTTGTTTAGTTTCTTCTCTTATATTTTTTGCTGCCATAATAGAATCCTTTATAATACATACTCCTATATATTTCATTTTATCATGTCCCCATAAGTATTGGTATTGCTGAACCAGTTCATGTGTGAGTAGCTCTGTACTCTTTGTTTTATCTTGATTTATTTTATGTCCAGAAAAAACTAGAATGTTTCTAAAATGTTCTATAGCATGGGTTTATTAGGAACACAGTAATATAATCTGCAAATAAAGCTAGTGTTTTCTTCAGTATCATACCAGTTATATCCTTTATTTTGTGAATCCCTTACTTTCTTTAGGAATAATTCTAAATACAAAGCAAATAACAGTGGGAAAAGAGAATATCCCAAACATTTTTTTTCTATTCAAACTCAGCATTTTAGAGAAGAGCTGTCACACCTTGAGTCTTGCCTCTGACCTTACATGCATCTTTCTTGTATCCCTGTTAGTCTGTCAGGGCACATAAATGTTACCATTGTCATTCTCATAATACCCAATATGAGGGCATCAAATGCTTTCTCTACATCAAGACTCAACAACAATAGCAATGTTTTATCACACTCTGCACCCCCTGGATTATCATGATTTTATTTACATTTTGCTTACATGATGAATTGTTCATCCTGTCAGTACATAGATAGTAGCAATATATTTCAACACCCCGATTATACTAAGTCTTATACGTTCAATGTTTCAGCCACATGTAGTACAATGCATGTGGTTTATTTAGCTTACTGTGTAGTATGCTCGAAATTTTATATAGGGAAAACCGATCAAGGAACATTGCTACCATACCAACAAAAGAAGTAGTATGAGTGCATGTACTGGATACGAATAGTATATATATCTTTAAATTCTTAGCAATAGGGAGAGTATTTGAGAATGTTAGAAAAGGGGACATCAGAAATGCAACAGGTTGGAGGCGAAATGGATACTTAGGTTAAGAGGAGACCACGGGCATGGCCTGAATGACAGAGTACCCATTAAACCAAAGTTAAAAGCTAGACCACTGAAAAGATGATATTGTTTGCTTGTAGATCTATGGCTTATTATATGAGCACGCTATTTATTAGGGCACTGTGTATATGTGTACATGTTTTTTGTATATGTTTTTGTCTTTATATATATGTGTGTGTGTGTGTGTATGTATGTTATGCATATATTTATATATATATTTTCTAATAGTGTATTGTTTGAGTTTTAATTGATATATATGTTTTTATATATTTAAGGAAGTTAGTTGTTAGGTGATCAGTGTGCTACATTAGCAGCTATGTATGCTTTGTCTTTTTAAGAGACAAGCAGCTGGGGTCATGTGATTCATTTGAATTTGTATATATAAAATTACTTAGTGAGGTGATTATAGGTCTGAAGAAGCAACACAGCTGATAAAGCTGTCATGTTTTTATTTCCTATGAATTAAACATGTTTTTATACTGGATTACTCGCTGTTTCTTGGTCCATTTGTTTTTTCAGTATATAAAACTTTATTATAATGGTTTAAATTTGAAATGAAGCCAGATCTGATTGGCCTTTACCTTCTCTGTGTAACACAGCCATCACAGCTTTCTTCCAAAATGCTGGCACCTCCCCTTTTAAAAATATTGTTTAACAAGACCTTGCAGATCTTTATAAATTTCAAATTACCACAGTAAAGCCATCTGTTTCCATATATATCCCTGTTGTTTGATTATACACCACCATTTTCCTGTCTTTGCTATCAATTGCTATTAATTCTTGAGGCTCATCTTTTTCTAACCTTGGCATAAATAAGCCTTCCACAAATGTTTCCATTTGTACATTTTTTCATGTCCCTATTCCACTGTTCTGTACATTTTTTTCATAAAATATCCAAAATATATATAATACCTCAATAGGATCTATGATTATTTTATTTTATTTTATTTATTTTACATTTGTTGACCGGGCTAGTCTAGCTGGATATATATCCATTTTCATTAGAGGCCCGGGGAGAAAAGCTCCACACAGATATATAAAAGTATAAAAATATTGTTACATGGTAAATAAAGGATTAATAAACCAAATAAAACAGGAAGTTAATTACATTTCAGAGATCAAAACAATTAAGAAAAGTAACAGTGAACATAATATTTTTTCTTATTATAGGTTCCCTATGTTTTGGCTACAGCTCTTTCTACTTTTATGTTGTCTAAGTCATTGTGCTATCAGTTTGTACACTCTAGACTTGCCATTAAAAATTGTTGTTTAACAGAAATCTTCTGATCTCATATAAATATTATCCATATACTCATATTTTCACGTTAGCACTTTGTGGTTGCTCCTCTTCCTGTTCTGTGCAATTTCCATTCTCCTACAGTACTTCAACCTTTGTAAACCTGTAGATCAGAGTGTATGTGCTGTGTCTTTAATAGCATAACAAGAACTGAACGTGCACATATAAATACTGGGCACATGCTACTCCCAGTGCCATTTTGAGTGCAGCCAGAGAGTGAGCATGTATGATTGCAATAGTTATTTTGTATAAGTTACTTAAGTTAAAGTTAGTAAACTTCTATTGTGATGTGTTGTATATAATAAAGATGCTTGAACAGAACTCACAAAGGCTCTTCTGGTGTGTCCAAAGCAGGAGAGCGACACAGTGTCAGAAGTGGGATCACAGAGAATAAGATTCCGAGCCATGAGGTCCAGAGATAACAGTGAAGGTAAACTAAGAGAAACAATCATGAAAAAGAGCCAGAAAAGAAGCAAAGGTAGTGAGAATATGCACAAACTACTTATTTCATAAAAAGGACAAAACGGGGCATTACAAGGGCACAAAATGCATTGTTAGACAAGCAGGAGGTACAACAGGTTTATTAACTAAGGGAAATGTTTAAAATAAAGGTGTTATTTATTTATTTATTTATTTATTTTACATTTGGTGACTGGGATAGTCCGACTGGATACATGTCCATTTTCAGCGGAGGCTCGGGGAGAAAAGCTCCAAGGTAGAACATACAGTAAAAATCACAAAATGATTACAAGTTAAACACAATTAATAGGCTCCAGTTGAGCAAGCAGGTAATATAATCATATATTTTTAAATCAGTGTTGACAAATTTACTAGTCCATGTAACATGATTACAGACTATAGAGAAGGATCTAGTTAAGTTTTGAACAAGGACATAGCCAGTGAGTTTTAAAGTATAGCTTGAAGCTTTTTTTGAACTGAGTAAGAGAGGGTTTAATAGTAAGATCAGCAGGAAGAGAGTTCCAAGTTTTGCCAACAGACTTAGCAAACAGGGAGTCCCCAGCAGAGTTGCTGATTTTGGATGATTGAAGCAGTAGTTTGTTAGAAGAGTGAAGTGACCTCAGTTTGCTATAAGGGTTGATGGTATTTTTAAGTGCAGGCATATGATCAGGGTGGTTGAGAACTTTATGGGCAATTATAAGCTGGTTATACTGAAGTGGGCTAGGCCATTCTAGCCACCCAGAAGATTTAGGTTGTGACAGTGGTGGGTCCTATAGGCCATGTTTGTTGCAAATCTGACAATATGGTTATAACAGCTGGAGAGTTTGCTAAGAGCAGATTTGTTCAAATTAGTGAGTAGAGGGGAGGCATAGAGAAGAGTCGATGAGAATGAGAATAGCAGTCCTAGCAAATGGCGTAAGGACAGGTTCGATCTTATAGAGGGAGCCACGTTTTTTTGTTAATGGTTTTGATAGTTTGATTGACATGGATATCAAATTTGAAGGTGTTGTCTATTGTGATGCCTAAGAGTTTGGTTTGAGCATCTGGGGAGATAATGGTACCATTATTAGATTTTATGGTAAAGAGTAGCGAGGAAGACTTACAAGTGGGGGAGAAAAGCAATTTTGTTTTGTCAGGGTTTAATATCAGCTGACGGTTAGAGAGCCAGTTTTCAACTATATTGAAAGTATTCTGGGTTAATGTCACTAGATCTGTCGGGGTGGTGGCTGAACAAATCAAGGTGGAGTCATCCGCATATTGGATACAGGTAGCATATGGGATGATAGTGGAAAGGTCATTAATAAAGTGAGAGAAAAGAAGGGGTCCTAGTATGGAGCCCTGGGGAACACCTAGGGTGACAGGTAGATGGGTTGATAGTTTGTCCTGCCATAGGACGGCTTTTTGTCTACCACACAGGAAAGATTGGAACCATTGAAGTGCATGGCTATTTAGTGAGAATGCCTTAAGTTCTCAGAGTGTGGTTGACCATATCGAAGGCCTTGGAGAGATCTAAAAAGAGGGCTGAGGAAAACTTGCTATTATTTCAGTTATGGTTTATGGTGTTAGAGAAGGATAGGAGGGCTGATGTGGTACTGTGGTGTGGCCTAAAACTGTGCTGAGACTTAGCCAATAGCTTATTCTGGGTAAGATAATGCATAAGTTGTTTATGGACATACTTCTCCATAATTTTAGCCAATGGTGACAGAATAGCTATGGGTCTAAAGTTTGACAGTTTGAAGGAGTTGCCTCCTTTATGGAGTGGTATTACATGAGATATTTGCCAAATGGAGGGGATGGTGGCTTCAGATAATGTTCTGTTGATTACGATGGAGATGGGGTATGCTATGCCATCTGCTGCTTTTTGCGGATACTCTGGTGGGAGGAGATCAGCTGCTAGAGTGGTTGGTTTTACTTTCTTAATTAGAGATCTGATAAGCGATGTAGAAACAGGCTGAAAGCTAAAGAAGAGTGGGGTATTAGCTAAAGGAGAGTGGGGTATTAGCTAAAGGAGAGTGGAGTATTAGCTAAAGGAGAGTGGGGTATTGACTGTGGCAGAATTTGGGTTGGAGCAGTTGGGTGCCAGTTGGCTGGCTAGGGATTGGATAGTCTCTGTGAAGAAACTGTTGAAGGTATTTGCAATATCCTCTGGGGATTCATTGTTGGAAGCTGACGGGGTAGGAGTGGAGGACTGTCCTGGGTGAAGAAGTTTGTTTATTCCTACCCAAAACCTTTGAGGTTTGTTGTGATGTTTTTGCTGAGGATGGTAGTAGAAGTTTCTTTTGTCTAATATAATAGATTTATTGTGTGATTCCTTAGCTGGCAGTATCTGAGTTGATCTAGTGGGTCTTTTGTGGCATGCCATTTGTCCCATGCCTTATATCTAGCTATGAATTTAGATTTGGTCTCTTTTGACAGAAAAGGGGCAGTTTTTGTTTTGGTTCTAATGGAGCGAGCAGGAACGTGAGAATCAAGAATATTAAGGAATATGGAATTAAATTATACTACTGCATCGTCCAGTGAAAGGTGCTTTAGGACTGACCAACTGCAAGCTTTAAGTTCATTTTGAAAGTTGGTGGAGTTGAAGTTCTTATTATTTCTGATGGTTTTAAAGGTGGTCTGGTGGGGGTTGTCCACCTTATGCTTGATAATGTACGTAAGTAAGTGGTCACTTTGGTCATCTGGGAGGGTCCCTGACTTGTACATATATGGGTGGCTATTGATAAGTATCCAATCTAGGATACTGTCTTTGTTATTGGGTTTGCCTATCCTGGTGGGGGAGGATATGAGCTGCATAAAACCATGTAGGTTGACATGGGTTGTAGGAGATTCGGATGAAGAGTGGTTCCAATCAGTGTTAAAATCTCCAAGCAACATAGCTTCCTGGGGGTAGGTACTAGATAACCAGTGGACAAATTGATTATCAGGAAAGTAAACTGAGCATATTTAAAGGCAAAACAAGTATGTTTAAGGCAACATGGGCATGTTTGGAGTAAAACGCGCACAAGAAAAGTATTATGGGCATGAGAAGAGATTAGATGAAGAAAACAAATATAATAAGAGCAGAAAAGGGCATCTTATGCTAAATAAAGCAAGGTGACTGCATGTTTTTGGGCAAAGTGTTGTGCTTTGGCATAACTACAGCTTCGTATTGTATCAAGGGTATAACTAAAGTTATTCAAAGTATCTCAAAGTATGTAAAACTGCTTACAGTGTGTGCTTATTACTGTGCAAGTAATGTATTCCAAAGAGTTTATATGTGTGCAAAGTGCAACTATTTCGTGACGTACAGTCAAAGTATAGCTGTTTTGAAAAGTTTCTTGTGCTGGGTGCCTATTCGCAAAGTGCCGCAATTACAGAGTGTTTCTTGCACTGTAGAGAATTGCCTAGAAAGGTGCCGCCATTTTTGGGAAATTTCAGTCTGCTGTGTACAGTTTATTCGCAGAGTGTATTATTTTGAAATGTTATTGACTCTGAGCTTCTCTTGCCCAGTTCATTTGCATCGTGCAGTTATTTGATATGTTTCTTACACTGATAAGAGGTAATTTCTTGCAATACAGTAATTTCAACAGTATTACAGTGCCCAAGAGATTTATTTCACAAAGTTCAGTTACACAGAGGCTTATTGTGCTATTGGGCAAAGTTACATGTACTGGCATTAATTCCTGGCATATGTGCATGTGTATGTGTTCGTGCTTATTTGCAGAACCCTTCACTGGTATGTGTTAATATGGCAGATGGATTTCAAAAGACCTTACCACTTGTATTTGATCAAAATAGTGCAGAGAACTGGAGAATATTTGAGCAACAGTACAATATTTTTTACAAGCAGCTTATTCAGATAAAGATGCACTCACCAAGACATTCATTTTGCTAAAAGTAGCTGGGTCAGAGGCCATAGAAAGAGAGTGTTCATTTCTGTAGGCACTGGCAGTATATGAGGGAGAAGGTGAATATTGTTGTCCAGGCTGAATCAAGGGAGGACCTCGAGTGTTTGAACTGCAAGTTCAAAGAAATGTGTAACCCCCAGACAAATATTACATTAGAGAGGCATTTGTTTTATATGAGAGATCAGAAATCAGGGAAGACTTTTGCAGCTTATATAATTGATCTGAGAAATAAGGCCAAAATGTGTTGGTTTGGTGACTTAAAAGATGAGTTAATAAAGGACAGGCTCGTGTGTGGTATTAATAGTGTTGCTGTGAGAAAGATTTTGCTTCGTGACAGTGATTTAACATTGAGTAAAGGCATTGGGATTTGTCAGATTTGCCAGATCCATGAAGTGATAGAAAAACAGACAAGTATGCTTGCAAGTGACAAGAGCATGGTTTCAACAAGCTCCAGAGCAAATGTAGATAGCATGCAACACGTGACAAACAAAAATAGGCCTACTAAGCACATGGCAGCCACAGCCCCTGCTGACTCACCAGGGAAACCACATAGTTTTCCAGCAAGTTCTAAGACCAGTTTATTTAAAGAAGCATCCTCAGTGCAGTACAGGCATGAATCAGCAAAACCCAAGTCTAGCTTTATTGTTAACTGTCACAGTTGTGGTGCAAATTATGACTCTAAAATAGAGAAATGCTTATCATTTGGTCAGCAATGTCATAAGTGTAAAAAATGGAACCATTTTCAAAAAGTTTGCAAATCAAGTAAACCCCAAACAGTTGTAAAGAAAGGTCACACAAAAAAGCAGGTATCAAGTGGAGACGCAGTAGTCAACTTTCTATGCAGATGGTGTATCAGTAATTGGTGAGAGAACTGATGCAATGAATTTATTGGCAAAAAGCGAAATCAAGGGTAAATCCACAGAGCTTAAAGTAGACACTGGTTCAAAGTGTAATGTTATATCAGCAGACACATTTGCTACAGTGAGCACTAATGAGCAGCTCAATGTGTCCAGTAGTGCGAAATGTGTTGCTTATGGAGGTGAAGAAGTTCACACCGAAGGCTCAGTGATGCTTTCATGTTATTTGACTAAGAACTGTTAAAACTTGTTATTTTATGTAGTCCGAAGACCAGAACAGTCATTATTGAGTCTCAAAGACAGTTTGAGAATGAATATGCTTTCTTTTACCAAAGAATTTCATCACATAAGTGCATATCCTAGTTCCAATTTTTCTGAAGCCATTTTCTCACAGTATACTGATGTTTTTGATGACAAGTTGGGCAAACTTCCAGTTGTGTATTCCACGAAGTTAGATCCAGAGGTCACTCCAGTAGTCAGACCAGCAAGATGAGTTCCGATAGCTATGCAGGATGAAGTTAAAGCTCAGATGGATAAAATGGTACAACAAGCTGTAATTTGTCCAGTTACAGAACCAACTGAATGGGTGTTGTCTATGGGAACAGCTCATAAAAAAGGTTCGGACAAAATCAGAATATGCATTGACCCAAGAGATTTGAACAAGGCATTGAAGAGACCACATCATCCAATGCGTACAGTTGAAGAGGTTGCAGCTCTAATACTGAATGCCACTGTTTTTTCTGTCTTGGATGCAAAAAGTTCATTCTGGCAAGTGATGCTTGACTGCAAATCCTCATTACTAACCACTTTTGGTACTCTGGCAGATACAGAATCCTAAGGATGCCATTTGGAATAAATTCTGCAAGTGAAGTCTTCCAGCGTGAAATGGAGCAATTTTTTTCAGGTTATCCTTATACCATATTATTGATTGGAGGCAATGGTGAAGCAGAGCATGACAGAAACCTAAAGAATGTTCTAGACTGAGCATGTGAAGTAAACTTGAAGCTCAATCCTCTGAAATGCAAATTCAGACTACCAGAAGTTACATGTGTAGGTCATTTGTTTACCAGTACCGACTTGAGACCAGACCCAACTAAGCAAGCAGCTATTCTTGAGATGTCATCACCAGACAATGTTCAAGCTCTACAACGTTTCTTAGGCATGGTCAACTATTTAGGCAAGATTATAACAGACCTCAGTGAGTTGATACCTTTAAGAGAGCTAATGCCCAAAAATGTTGCATGGTCATGGTCAGAACAACGCCAGAAGCATTTGAAGACCTCAAGCAGAAAATTGCCACCCCACCTACATTAAGATACTATGATGTGAACAAACCAGTAACTCTTTCCTGTGATACTTCAAAATTTGGTCTTACAGTTATACTTCAGGAGAGCAGACCAGTAGCCTATGCATCTAGAGCACTTACCTAAACTGAGATACAGTATGCTCAAACTGAGAAAGAGCTTTTGGCAATAGTATTTGCATGTTCCAAGTTTCATGATTATATTTATTGCTGAGCTATTCAGATTGAAACTGACCACCAACCTCTGGTTACTATTCTAAAGAAGCCTATGCATTCCGCTTCAGTGAGATTATAAAGAAGGATGCTCAGATTGCAAAAGTACAACTTCAAAATGGTCTACACGAAAGGCAAACTACTCTAGCTGGCAGATACCTTATCCAGATCACCCAGAAATATGATTGAACAGCTTGCCACAGAGAATTTTGACTTTGACGTGGTGGCAGTACATAATATTTCTACCACTAGGCATGATGAGTTGAGAGATTACACAACGACTGATCCAATTTTGCAAAAGCTCAATCACTACATTAATGTTGCATGACTGTCAAAGCAATCTAGTGTACCAACTGAAGTGCAAACCTATTTTCCTTACAGAGATGAAATTTTAATGGAAGATGGCATTATTTTCAAAGGTCCTGAAATTGTTGTTCCTGCTTCCTTACAATATGAGTACATCCAGATTTTGCATCGTAGTCACCCAGGTTACGCATCCACTAAGAGGTGAGTGAGAGAACTAGTATTCTGGCCTTCATTACTGAAAGACATTGATAAAGTACTATCTTCTTATTGAGTATGCAATAGTACTAGACTGCATTTGCAAAGAGAACCACTTCAACTAAGTCCAGTTCCTGAACTACCTTGGTCAACAGTAGCCGCTGATATTTTTGAGTGAAACAATCAACACTACTTGGTACAGTAAATTCTTAGTTAACCGGAACTCAAGCAAGGGTCTATATCATCACATCGAATGGTGATAAGTTCAAATGCCCTTCATTCGAACCAAAAAGTCCGAAAGCCCTAAACTGCGAAGTTACTGAACATCGATTTTTCTTCCCAGGGAAAAAAAAATTGGTGGGCTATCTTTGGGGCTTTATTTCCTCCACTGTAGTGCAATCTTGGAGTTGGTATATTTAAGTAGGGGGTGTGGGGAGCGAAGCCCTCCGCTTCAGTTTGTTTTAAAGTTGTGACTTTTTTTTCACGAAGCAGTGATTTTTTTCCCTTGGGAAAAAAATCGCTGTTCCGTGAGTTCACTGTTTAGGGTTTTCGGACTTTTAGGTTCGAACAAAGGGCATTCAAACTTATCACCCTTCGATGTGGTGATATAGACCCCTCAGGCAGCCAGCATCCTTAAGCAACCGGCAAAAAAAAAAAATCAAAGAAATACAGTACAATTTTCATGTGTTGCACTTTTTGCCCCCCCCCCCGCAGAAACATACCTTATGTTTTTAGAGTTTTAGAGTTTTAAAAAGGAAGATAAGAATAAATTCCCTCTCTCCCCAACCTAAGAATAAGTCAAACCAAACAAATAGTATAGGATGCAGTATTAGTCAGGCCTATTTTAATAGTAACTCTCAAGCAACCAGAAACTACAGTTATCTGGCATCTGCCAATCCCCATGGGTGCCAGTTAACTGAGAGTTTACTGTATTGGTAGACTCTTATTTGAATTGGTTTGAGATTGACTTACTACCTAATCTAACATCTACTACTGTTATTACTAAGTTGAAACATCATTTCTCAGTCCATGGTAGTCCACACAAAGTTATTTCTTACAATGGTACTCAATTTACTTGCCAGTTGTTTCAAAAATTTGCAAGAGAATGGGACTTTGTACATGCTACTAGCAGTCCGGAATATCCACAGTTAAAGGGACTAGCTGAACGTGCAGTGCAGAGTGCAAAGCAATTACTTGAAAGGTCAAAGTGTGACAATACCAATGTCTTTTTGAATTTGTTTAATCTCAGAAACATACCCCATGACATTATTCTTGGATCACCTGCTCAAAGACTTCTATCCAGGCAAACCAGAATGGCACTACCTATTAGTTCCAGTTTATTGAGGCCTAAAGCTAAGAACAACAAAACCATTAAGGCTCAATTGTTCAAAAAGCTTTCTATCAAGAAGTCCAGTTATGAGAAATCAAGCAGATTCTTTTGTCCGTTGAGGGAAGGAGAGACAGTGAGAATACAAACGGCAAAAGGTTTCAACTGGTTTGGTCTAGTTACAGGCATATGTGCCGAGCCAAGATCCTACTTTGTAGAATCTGAGGGTGTGGAGTGCAGGAGAAATTACAGCATCTTCTTCCTGTACCAGAATCATCATTACAGCATTGTTCCTGTGATGCAGACTCTAGATCTCAGAGTAAATCAGATGTTGTTCCCATTCCAGAGTGTGTTTCAACCTCTACTTCCATTCCTGAAGATGTTCCAAATACTTCCAAGTTTGAACATTCTGAAGAGACAGCTCCAGTTGCTAAAACTAATTCCCAGTTTTATGTCATACGATATGGTCGACTATCCAGGCCCATTGTGAAATACGCAGCAACGTGGACATAACTGTGTGTGTGTGTGTGTGTGTGTATATATATATATATATATATATATATATATATATATATATATATATATATATGGGTTTACTTTACATGATTGACTTTTCAGAAATTTGACTTTCATATTGCCGAGACCATATGATCGACTTTCAGAAAGCCAACCATGTAAAATAAACACAAAAACACTTACCTTAAACTGTTAGCAGGGGGGCTATGCAGCCCTGCACCACTTGCCCCCGTAACTTTAATTACCAACTCCGAGATCGCACTACAATGCAAAAAAGGGAAATTTTCCCATTCCACACTGTACAAAGATAGCGGTTCCCCATGGTCGGCTTTTCAAAAGTCGATCATATGGTCTCGGCCATATGAAAGCTGTGAAAGGGACCCATATATACACACACACACACACACACACACACACACATATATATATATGTATATATATATATATATATATATATATATATATATAGTCCCTATTAAATAAACGAAAAGTCTAAATGTCGAATGGCCAGATATACAAAAAGGCCATCCTCGATATCGCTATTGTAAGATCGCAGTACAGTGAAGGCTGGAAATTTTGCCCTTTCTTCACTGTAGTGCAATCTCGGAGTTGGTATATATAATTAGAAGGGGGTGTGGGGAGAGCAGCCCCGCATAATTCTCATTTAGAGGAATGGCTTTTTAGTTTATCTGGCCGTTCGTTTATTTAATAGGGACCCTATATATATATATATATATATATATATATATACATATATACATATATATATATAGTCTCGTATAATTGCATGACAAATAACTACTTGTAATATCTGCATGCCAAATAGATTCATAACATTTCATGATTTATTTCTCAAAGAGGGAGGATGTGGATCAGAGTGTATGTGCTGCGCCTTTAAGAAGCATAACAAGGACTGAATGTGTACATATAAACACCAAGCACGTGCTATTCCCAGTGCCATTTTGAGAGTGCAACCAGAGAGTCAGCATGTATGATTGCAGTAGTTAGTTTTTTTTATAAGCTACTTAAGTTAAAATCAGTAAACTTCAGTTGTGATGTTTGTCTATAATAAAGCTGCTTGAACAGAACCCACAAAGACTCTTCTATTGTGTCCAAAGTAGGAGAGCAACACAACCGCTCTAAATAATTCCTACAAATGCTTTCCATTATCTCTTTCTCTCTTATTTTTAGCATGCTTTTAAACTTCAATTTCATTTTATCCCATTCACTAGTTATCTGTTCTGAAGTAATTTTGATCTTTTTAATAATAAATCTCTTTTATTATATTTTCCTTTTAGGTCCATCTGATACCTTCTCACAGGTTTCAGTCTCAACCCATAAATAATTTTTCCTGCTGAAAGATTATCTTTCCCAAAAATTCTCATAAGCTCCAAAATAATAGTTTTAAGTGGAATGTAAATTAATTCCATCATAATCCTCCTTTACTGCCAATAACACTTTACTACAATCAAGCTACCATTATTGTCTTGTTTCGTCTTCTACCACTACTGGAAACCCTCTCACAATCAATATTATCATTATTACTTCTGTTTTCCATTCCCTCTTATACTCTACTGAATGTCCATCTTGAAAATTCACGTTCATTTCTATTCAAATGCATTTCCAGTAGCATTGCTGTTTGTGGCTAATACAGCTTAATATAATTCAATATTCTTTGCTTTTTTTCTGTACCTGCAATGTCATTTACATTCTGTGTTAATATTGAGAAGACAGCCATTTTGATAAAAATCTATTACGTCCACATATTATACATGACAGTTCTTTTGAATATACATCTCTAAATTGCAGACTGCATACACACGTTTAAGTCTGGCAGGTTGATTGTGTATACAATTGCTTTTTCTCATCTCTATTTGAACCCATGTCACATTTTTCAAGACTTACTGCTTCAACCAAAACACTCAAAAACAAAAATGGATGCATTTTCATTCCCTGTTACCCTTTAACCCATAGCAAATGCACACAACTATGCATACTTTCCCAAAAAGGAAGTTCACCCTTCCATATAGGAGTTGCCCCTAAGTGACCACTACAATCACAGGCATTATCTATTCTAAAGTTAGGTTTAACCATGGTAAAGCACATGTTAGAGCCTGTGCTCCCACTTCCACAGATTGCTATCTGTCCTTATCATATCCATAGTCATTTCCCTGATATAAAAATCAACTTGCATGCTTTCAGTATACTTTAACTTTTAGCCTTAAGAAAACATACACTGGCTTTCTTTAACTAAATAAACTAAATTGTACACTGTTATAGTCAATATATTAAAATTCTAAGGCTACTGGGTAGCAGCTACTTTCGCAACCATCCACTTCAACAGTTGCAAACTTCATTTATTTTCAATGACCTTCTTGTCAGTTTCCTTTTAAACTTTAAAAGTTAATTATAATGTGTGTTGCACATTTCACACAGAACACATTTTCAGAGCTTTAATGATTAGTTACTTGCACAAACAGACTCCTTGTCCCCAACTAAAGCATTTGCTAATGAAAGAAAAATAAACAGCAACTTTACAAATGTAAGGAAGAACCCTTGCAGATGTCACTTATAACACAGTGGTATGATCACTCATAATTTCTTGCATGTCTTTGTTACTTCTCCAACTAAAAGAAGGTGTTAATGGAAAATAAACAACTACAAACATTGCAAATGGAAGAAAGAACTGAAATTGTTTATGTTTTTCATTATTTCCTTGAGTTTTCAAGGTTATTTGCCTGAAATAAGGATATTACTTGAGCCATCATCAGTATAAAATGAGAAATCATTATGTTTTAATTAAACATATAACTTGATCAATATACTTTTGCTCCCTCAGCAGCCAAAGATCATATTATATTACTACTACTAATTGCTAATAATAATTGACGATAATAATAATAATAATAATGACTACTAATGGACAGATACATCTCCTAAATGCTTTGCCCAAGCTTTAACAGCTCATCTGAATATCTACTTTCAGTGTCTTGTATTGTGCCAGTCTTTCCTCATTTGGCTTTATATATTCTCACTTATTTTAAATGACTCAGTTCATTTGATTTATTTTTCCTCAAAATTATTAGAAGCCATCTCCTGTATTAAAGCTGAAATGTGACCTGCTGTTTTGGTGAACAGCTACAAGGTTCTTCCCAGCCAAAGGCTTTTCTTTTCCTTTTTAGTCTGATTTTCCTTTACTTTCTCCTAGTTTCTTCTGTGCTGATGTCCAAGCTATGTAATTGCTAGCCAGTAACTGAATTTTATTAATTTATCTGTTTTCACACTGGGAGAGCTCTAATTAACCCACTGCTCAGTGTGTGGACATCTTGAAAGTCTGCTACCTCTAAAGCATATTAACATTTGCCTGCCGTCTAGTTTGCCTAAACTCAAACCTGGGTTTATAGTCTAGACTCCTGTTTCAAACTATGCATTGTTCTGATAGATGACACTCTATCTGTTCTACTGCATTATATCTATGTATTATAACTTAGAGTCATCATATGGTCTGCTGTCCTACTGAGCCTATTAACAGTGCCTTTGCTACTTTATAACGTTACAGTACTACTAGCTTACAACTGATTCCAATAGCCTCTCTCAGAAATTAGAGCATGTATATAAGCTATTTTAATAACTGTGTCTTCATTTAAGCTATTTGTTTGTTAATTGCCATTACTACTTGATATGTGCTAACGCTTTTTCTTTCCTCTACATGTATCTTCTCTTTCTCCCCAAAGTACCCGGCTCTCCATTGCGCTGTTCCTGATATAGTCTCTAAGAACCTACCTACCTGGTGACAAAGGACCCTATCCAATTATCTGCAGTCTCATCTAACAGCCTTATTTTGCCCCGCACCCTCTCTCAAAGAAACAAGAAAGCATGTGGTTGACTAAGTCCTGTTTGTAAAACTTACTACCATCTACTACTTGCTTCAGGGGTTATAAAGTAAGCTACGAGCCTGAACAGCCAGGAGCCTTTACTCTCCCCTATCTACTCTGTATTCAACTAACCTCCTCTACTTCATAACCCCCCTATAATAGCTATCACTCATTCCCTGATACTAAACCAGCTAGCTCCCTATATACTTACCTGCAATACTAGATCTGCCCACTAGGTGGAACCCTCATCACAACCCTTCATCTCCTGCTTATCCCCCTGTATTTTCCTCTGTAATTACACTAAACCCCTTAGGTCCTAGACCTGCTCTTATTTTCTCACTTACCTTTACTTCAACTTCATACGCTCACCTGTTTTTTTTATCTCAGACTCCTGATATGTCTCTGATCTTTCCCACTTCTGACTCACCTACTTACCTTCAACTACCAGCATTGCTGATAGTTTCTTTTCTAGGTTCTCCTTCACTTGCCTCTACCTGCTCCGTTCACCCTGCAGGTTCACTCTGCTCCCTTACCCTGCCCCCAATTCCCACCCACCCCCAGGGGTCCTACTCTTATACCATCTAACCACACCCCTTCCCTCTTCCACCAATCACAGCCCTTCCCCATTGTTAATTAACTCCAATTCCCTCATTTCACTTACCACTCCCAATTTCTCCCACCACACTCTAAACCTATTTCATTCCAAACTTAGCATACCTCTAAGCCTATAACAAGAACCTAACAACATACTCTTCCAGATGTATAAGCTACCCTCCCCAGCCCTCTTACAGAGGTTATTCATACTTACACGTCTACCACCCCTAACTTCAGCCTACCTGCTAACCTCTTATGAACACCCAATATATCCACACTTTCTCCACCTTAATACTATATCTACCTCTCCTTCTCTACCTATTCTCACTAACCATGTTAACATCTACACCCAGCTATCTACTAGCAAAATACCATAGGATAACCCACATTAGATATGACCCTCCCAATCCCAGAAAGTCTCTAACTCTATATAGTAAGTTCCCAAATCTTAGATTTCAAATACTACTCCTCTCTTTAAAAGATGGAGACATTCACCCAAACCCAGGCCCAATAACTGCTATTACTATTCAACCCCACAACCCCAACCCCCATCCTATCCATTCCTTTACTAAACCACCAAACTCACTCTTAATAGCTCACCTTAACATATGTAGCATTAATAACAAAGTTGCACAACTCCATGCTCTCCTGGAAGTCTACTCCTTTGACATTCTTTGTTTAACAAAAACTTGGTTAAAACCTGCAACTAAAGACAACAAAGTCATCCCACCTTGTTATAATATTTTGCGACTTGACCGTACAACCAAAAGGGGTGGTGGTGTAGCTATCCTTTTTAAATCTGGGCTACAGATTACTACCTTCAACTATAAACCACCTCAAGACTCCAAAGCTGAAATTCTTATTACCAAGCTTCAACTTAAGAAATTCAAATCCATTTATATTATATGTGCCTATCTTCCTCCTGGTAACAACATTGCCACATTAGAGAATATCCTCTGTTGGCTATCCCAAAATTTACCTCAAGAAACCATAATCCTAGGTGATTTTAACATTGATTGGAAGTGTTGTAGCAGTACCCACCATACAGGCCATATTAATCTTTTTGGTTTTTCACAAACCATTACTTCCCCTACCGGGATAAACAAGACTAATAAGAAAGTACGTACCTTATAGGTTCATAGGTTCATACTAGGCTATCTGCCCTAGGGCATTTATAAGCCTAGCCAGAGTGTGTTTGGCTTTCGCCACCCATTTTAAATTAATTTTGCTATGCCCTTTTTCGAGGTTAGTATACTGTGCCTCTGTCTAACAGTGACACAGAAGTGATACCCGGGGTAAACCTACGATCTCCCATCCACTCATCAAGATTCCTCTTGAAGAGAGTAAATGAGGGACTCTGCCTAACCTGGACTGGGATTTTATTCCAGAGTGAAGGGAGCCTCTGGGTTATGAATCTGTCCCTCCAGCATGTCCTATTTATTTTAGTGCTGAGGTTCAAGTCTCTCAAGCGCGTAGCTCGATGGGATTTGGATTTTCTGAGGTGCAGCATGTCCATTGATTCTGTGTTGGACATGGCTTTATACGTCAGGCACAAATCGCCTCTGAGCAGGTGGTATGCCACTGAGTAGAGCTGGATTTTCTTTAACCGGGCAGCATATGGCATCTGTTTGAGCCCTTTGATCCTCTTGGTGAGGTACTTTTGGGGTCTTTCCAGTTGCTGCAGGTGTCTGGTAAGGTACATCCCAAAAGGGGCATTGTACTCAATTATGGGGCCTGATGAGGGATGAGTAAAGAGGCACGATGACCTCCCCTGATCTAGATGTGAATCCCTTCATGATTAGGTGGGCTATATAAAATGTTTTTCTAACCACTTTGGCCACGTGGTTGTCAAATGAGAGATTGCTATCAACTTGGGTCCCCAGGTCCCTAATTACTTCTTCTGTACTTAATGGATTGCCACCTATGTGGTAATTTGTGGGCACTTTGTTTTTGCCAAAGGGGATGACTATACACTTTTTGGTGTTTAGCTTGAGGCCATGGCTCTGGCACCAGTTGTCTGTTTCTATGAGGCCCTTTTGGAGGATGCTTGTGTCGGCTGGAGAGTCGATTATGGTGCCCAGTTTGCAATCATCTGCAAACTTGGTCAGCCACAGTCCTTCCGTGTTGGCCTGTACCTCCGAGAAATATATACCGAACAAGAGAGGTCCCAGGACTGAGCCTTGTGGGATGCCACTTGTAACTGGTTTGGAGTCTGACATGACTCCAGCAATTCTAACCGTGTGGGTTCTGTCCTTGAGCCAGTTTGCAACCCATCTAGTGACATAGGGGTTTATATTTAAGCTGGTGAGCTTATCTATAATGCCCGAGTGGGGTATTGTATCGAAGGCTTTTATGAGGTCCAGGTAGGCTGTGTGGACCACCTTCCCTCGTCAATGGCCTTGGTGACTGTTTCAAAGAAATCAACCAGGTTTAAGAGGCAGGATCTGCCCTTAACAAAGCTGAACTGGGTAGGATCCAGTGTCTGTAGGTCCCCAATATCTTTATTTATGAGGTCCATGATGATCCTTTCCATAGCTTTGCAGACCAAGCTAGTCAGGCTTATGGGGCGATAGTTTCCAGGATCCGTTGAGGCACCACCTTTGTGGAGAGGGACCACTGTTGCTGTACGCCACTCTTTGGGTACATATCCTGTAGTAAGGCTGAGATTGAACAGTAGTTTTTTGTTTGGGTTTAGCTCTTCTTGGAGTTCATGTAGGATGCAGCCCGGGACACCGTCTGGTCCCATTGGTGCTGTGTTTTTTGCTTTGGAGAGGGCGGCTCTTACCTGAGCATTTGAGATGTCAGGGGGGCAGCACTCTGCTGGGATAGATATTTGCCCTTTTGGTGGGGAGGGGGGGAGTTTGCGCTGAACCTGTCAGCTAGGATGTTGGCAATGTCTGTGGGTTTGGTGTATTTTTTGTCATTTTGGACTAATTCTGAGCATATCTGGGAATTCCCACCCAGGTTCCTAACATAACTAAAGAAAGCCTTGTGATTATCCTTCGTGTCCTGTGCAATTTTTTTCTCGAAGCTGGCCTTAGACGATTTTATGAGTGCCCATAGTTTTTTGCTAATACTGATCAGAGATGCCTTCCCTTTTTGGGATTTTGCTCTATCATGTAGTAGCTTCCTCCTTCTATTGTATAGTTTGTTTATGGCTGGGGTCCACCAGACAGGATGTTTGCCTTTGGAGGATTGGGTCTTGGTTTTATTTGGGACTGCATGATCCATTCATTCCTGAAGGTGTTCATAGAATGTGTTTATAAAGGATTCTGCGGTCTGGGCCGTATTTTCCACAGGCCCGGGGGATTTGAAGGATTCCACCTCAGTTTTGAGGAGTGTGAAATTTGCTTTAGAGATGTTTTTCACTGTGGTTTTCTGGGCAGGGGGTGGGGTCGGGATGTGAATACCCAGTGAGATTAGTTTATGGTCTGATCTTACCAGTGAGGGATACACTTCTGGTCTGGAGCATAGAGTCCCCATGTTGGTGATGATCAGGTCCAGTATGTTTTCCCTTCTTGTGGGAGTGGTAACAAGTTGTTCCATAGCATTTGAGTTTATAAATTCTAGGAACCTTTGGGCTAGGGTGTTGGAGCTAGAGTAATGCTCCCAGTCTATGTTTGGGTAATTTAGATTGGATTCTCATAAATAATCATCTCCAGACATATGAATCTGGAACCCTCCCTGATGATGTAAGTGACCACTCACTAACCTACATCATCAGGCTTAAAACCAATCTACCTAACCCAACCATATCTAGGACAATTAGAACCAAGAAAAACTTCAACCCCGATCTCTTTCAAAGGGAACTAAGAGCATGTAACTGGTCTCCCTTAAAATCCCTCCCACTGGATGAAGCTGTTAATTACTTTAATTCTGACTTCTTAGCCATACTAGACCACCATACACCAACCCGCTCTATAAGAATGAGATCTAAATCTGCCCCATGGCTTTTAAAAGAAACCAGGCAAAAAATCAAACTCAGAAATAAATACTGGAATAAATCTCGCTTAACTAAAAACCCAGTAGATCAACAAAACTACAGGCAACTAAGAAACTAAATTAAAATAGCTGTGCTGTCTGACAAAAGAAACTACTACCTACAATTCCAGCAGACCCACCATAATCAACCACAAAAGTTCTGGGCAAGTATTAATAAATTATTACACCCAGGTCAATCCATCACACCAAACCCACAAGGCACAGACCAAGAGAATCCCAAGCAGACTGCTAATGCCTTTAATACCTTTTTCACTGAAGCCATTCAAACCCTTGCCAGTCAGTTATCCACTCAGGACTTACCTATATCCAACACTATCACTAACCCACCCCCTCTATTTCTCTTCCAACCAGTCCCAACTACATATATTCTTGCCCTTATCCAAAAACTGAAACCATGCACTCCTTCAGCAGACCAACTACCCGCTGAATATCTACAAAAGGCAGTCAAATCTATTGCCTACCCTATTTCCATTCTTATCAATAGAACCATCAGTGAAGGACACATCCCTAGAATATGGAAGGTCTCCCATATTATCCCCCTTCATAAGGGAAGAAACTTCACTGAACTCTCCAATTACTGTCCCATTGCCCTACTGTCTCCCCTAGCAAAGATCATGGAAAAAAGCATCCATAAACAATTGCTAGACCACTTAATCCAAAATAACTTACTTTCCAACTCTCAACATGGTTTCAGACCTTCCCACAGCACTACTACTGCCCTACTTTCCTTCACTGACTGCATCAACAAAAACCGCAACCTCAATATGCTTTCCTCTGCACTGTTTATAGATCTAAGGCATTCGATATGGTAAATCACCAGATACTTATAAATATCCTCAAATCTCTGTCACTAGATGCGTTAGCTATAAAACGGTTCTAATCCTATCTGGACAACAGACAACAGGCCATGCTATGGCATAACATTCTATCTACTCATCTGCCCGTCAACATAGGGGTCCCTCAAGGGTCCATATTAGGACCGCTCCTTTTTTCTATATTTATCAATGACCTTCACCTAGCAATCCCCCAAGCTACATGCATACAATATGCAGATGATTCGACACTCATATGCTCAGCCACATCTATATCTGAACTTCATTCCCTCACCCAAAAGGTCTTTAACAGTTGAACAATGGTTTACTCGATGCTGTCTCCTTCTAAACCCCATAAAAACTAAACTCCTCCTTTTCACTCCTACTTGTAAGTCCCCCCCAATAGACTTCACAGTAACATCCAACAACAGTACTTCCATATCCCCAGACTCAACTACCAAACTACTAGGTATCACCATAGATAACAACTTTAACTTTGACACCCATATTAACAATACCTTAAAATCTGTTAATAGAAAACTGGGCTCTCTCTACAGGATCAAACTCTTTCTCTCTCCTGCAGCAAGAATAACTATTGCTCACACTCATCTAATTTCTACTCTCCTCTATGCCTCACCCATATACACTAACCTCTCTAAAAACAACCTTAATAAAATGGAAAATGCCTTCAATAACATAGCCAGATTTGCTACAGGTAACCCTTTCAGAACCCACCAATGTATTAACCTAAAGCAACTGGGATAGCTTGAATTACAAAATCAGATTAAATTCCACCAATTTACCATTGTCCACAAAACCCTTTACCATCCTACCGATACCCCTATACTATCTACCCTCATTATCCCCTACAACAATCTAAAGACCTTACGCTCATCACATAGACTTCTTGTAAATATTTATAAATCAAACAACAGGGCTGGGGACTTTCTTTTTTCTCTTTTTTTCTAATACTGTTGGAAAATCCTGGAACCTTCTTCCTTGCGAACTTTCCTCTGTTCCCTCTATATCACTCTTTAAAAACAATCTGAAACTTTTCTTCAGAACACACTGGTTATGCCCCTGTACTAAACCTGATTGATCTACTACCTCTCTTACTTGGATCTACCTACTCTCCTCTTCTCTGTAGTCCTGTTCCTTTTCTTAGAAACAACTGACCTAGACCTTTCTAAATATTTTTACTCACACCCTCATAATTTCATTAAGGGGACTAGTTTTACTCTTATACTGTATATTACAGCTCCTACTGTTTTTTCTTTATGCCAACTTGTTTACTATTATATTGTTTAACTCAGCTGCTATCTTTTTACATGTTGTATTGCAACTACATTTGTATCGTACTAATTGTACCTGTATATTTAGCACTATGCTATGAACAAATGACCTCTGTGTTTATTTCCCTGTTCTGTACCTGCAATGTTCAGTATACAAATTAATCTTTTGTATAAGTGATTGTATTTTGCTTCCTCGGAGCTTATCTCCTTCGGCCTCCACTGAAAAAGATCATATATCCAGTTAGACTAGCCCGGTCAACAAATGTAAAATAAAATAAATAAATAAATTTGGTGGAGGAGCTGTTTATGTCAGATTACCACTTAAAAAAAAGACCAGTACTGGTATAGTTTTTAGTAGAATATAGAACAGAAGATGTTGTTAAAAAAGGAATAATTAGTAGAACATATAAAATATTGCATGATAACTATAATAATCAATCAGAGGAGGTTAGAAAGGATTGGAAAGATAGACTAGATAACCGATTCACAAAAAAACAATGGGGGATATATGTATGCCTCCTATGTAAGCAACAAAATTTAGAAGATTTAGGATTTTGCTTGGAACTGTTTACATAGGTATTTTTATACCCCAAGTAGATTCCAGAGGATTTTTCCTCAGGTAGACAGCAAATGTTGGAGGTGTGATGGGGAAGAGGTAATTGGGAACATATTTTCTGGGAATGTAATGAGTTGGCAGACTTTAAAGATTCCCTGCAGACTACTGTATCAGAGATACTGGGTGAGCAAATTGGTGCATCTAGGGAAATGGTTTTCCTGAGCTATGATACAGAATTGGAATTGCCTAGACATGGTAAGGCCTTGCTGTGTCTAATTATGGTGGCTGCCAAAGAGCAATTACTAGGAAATGGAAATCAAAGTCTAAACCAACTGTGCTAGAAGTAGTGAATCTAGTAACACAGATACAACAACTGGAAGTGGGTTCTTTAGAAAAGGATAGGAGCAATGACTAAAGTTATGTTAATATAGTTTGTGATATATAATGCTTGCAACTAAGATTATGTTAATATGTTTGTTTTCATTAATATAAATGTGTGATTGCCTATGTTATAAGTGATAATTTAATAAAGATGTTTCTTTTTTAAAAAAAATTTCCACTCCATTGGTGAAGTTATAAAGATCTGATCGTGACCAGGATTACCTGAATTTGGTTATTGTCTCTGACACCAGTTGAAGCTGGAGCAAAGAAGGCAGAGGATTGATGAGGCTTTGCCTGCTCAGCTATTTGTGGGTGGGAAGACATGGAACATGCTGGTTGGTATGTCACTTCTGTGACTCAGTGGAGAGTGAGTCTCAGTAGCTGCAGTGGACAGGAGAGTTTGCAAGGCTTTGCTTCCTAAGTGGTAGGGATAGTGAAGCTCCTAGACTATGGCTCTTGGTGTATATTAGCCTGTGTAAATAGATGCAAATATTTAGAAGTGGGTAGAACTATTACTGTATACCTCACAACTTTACTGTGAGTAGACATTGAGGCTTCTCAGCTCAAGTAGACCCTATTGTGTTACATAATCACCAGATGGGAGACTAACCCTAACTTTTAAGGTTACAAGTGGCTCTAGAGAATTTGCATGGAATAAGGATGGGTGATGAGGATGCTGCACACTGTCACAGAAAGCAGATATAATAATAAGAACTGCTTAAACTAGAAGTACACAGATAGCCATGTTATAAGTGTAATATGACATAAAGGAATATGCATGGTACAGATATTACCCCAACTGTAGAGACGCATAGGGCACTCTTATCCCAGTCATGCTTCTTAATAAAATAAAACAGCATCCACAACACGCTGATTTCTGATGGCCCCAGTTCCAATATAAGTCCACAAAAACAGATAGAAGCGTTATAGAAGTCCAAATGATCGAAATAAGAATAGTTCTGGTAAAACAAGCTTTATTCAGTCGACACCAGTAAGCGCTTTCACCCTAAGGCTTCATCAGACTTTTACAAATTGTAGCTAATTCATTAAACTTTAAATAGCTCTCCTTTCAACCTCATTGGTTGTAGGGTTAACAGTCTGAATATATACTTTGAATGTATGTTTAAAGCACTACAGGACATTAACCATAAAAAACCTAAATTGCTATATATAAAATTATACATAATAACTTCACCATAAATGCATATATGTATATAAATAAAAAATAAAAATACATATATCTAAAAACATGTGTGTAAAAATATATAAAATAAAAACCTGCATGCAGTGCATGCTGTCCGTCAGGTTAACCTTTCTCTTATGATAGTTGTGCTTAGGTTTACATAACAGTCTCTTCAGGTTAGGTTTATTCTTATCATAAGAGAAAGGTTAACCTGACGGACAGCAACACTTTACCATGTAGTAAATGTAACCAGTGTATATTTATTAGTAAGGACACAACCTTTGTGCATCCAACTACAAAACGTGTCTTTTATTTCAACACATCCACTAACTGTAACAGTGACAATGTTGTCTACCTAGCTAGGTGCACAGCATGCACTGCATTTTATGTAGGAAAGACTAATCGGGCCCTTAAAGAACGTATAAGAGAACATGCCTACCACATTAGGATAGGTTCTGATTTCAATGCTCTGGCCAAGCACCATAAAGAACTGGGGATGGATCATAACTTTAAGTTTAGTGTTATACAGAAGTTGGAGAGTAGTCTTAGGGGTGGGGATTTAATTAATAAGACCTTGGAATGTGAAACCCGTTGGATTATTAGATGGAGGGCGGATGTACCCCCTGGGCTCAACGATAAGGTTCATATCAAACCTTTTTTAAGGAGTAGGAGACTATTCAGACCAAAATAGTTCTGTCTGAATATTGTCTGAACAGATCCATACAATTTGTAGGGTATA
>NC_056743.1:807441837-807449337 GCF_019279795.1 Protopterus annectens
AGCTGTCATATCTCTTTCAAAATGATTGCACATCTGATGTGGCTGTATATCCTGATGACTGCTTGTGCATTCTTCTTCTTGCTTGTGCATAATACACATAAAAGCTTTGCATGTTGCTGCCACCTTTGCTGCCACCTTCATTTTTTTCTTAGCACTCAAAAACCATTAGCCATACAACTGTGCTTTGTCTCACAGCTAGTTTCCTGATCACTGAATGACGTTCCTCACTGAAATTTAAAGTTTTTTATTTCTTTCCAGATTGTAATTGATGCAGTTCATTTGCTTTCCTATCTTTGGATGATTTAATTATTTTTTAAGTCATTTTTTTGTTGTATATTTCTTGAACCCACTTTTTATTACCTGACATTAAACTAAATTCCATTTAATTTTACAACATGACATCTCCCCTCTTCTTTAGTGACTACTGCAGACCAGTTGTGTGCATATCACCCTTAGCACACTTTAATGAGCACAGTGATCCAACAGTGTCAATGACAAGGCATGCTTCACTCAGAAGAATTCAAATATCTGAGCACGCGAAGCAATGTTTACAGGATGCCTGACTATTCCCCCTCTACCATTTGGGAAGGAGGCTCAAGATGTAAAAAAATGGGTCAAACATAAGAAGGGAAAGGTAATGTAAACAGATTTTCCTCCCCTCATTGCATGGGAAACTAATATCTCACTAAGTTGAATGCTTCTCCAACTGATCATGTTCAAAACTTCAAACATTACTGTGTTTGGGGTATCTGAGAAAATAGCATAGTAGTCTAATGCGAAATCTTGATAACAACTCTCACAAGGAAGGCCAGGTGAAACTTATTTCTGCAGACCCTAAATTTCCTTTAAAATATTCCTGGGTTGCTGGTGTTAAATGGTTTCATATAATCCTGTAAGGACTGTTTATCACTCTAGCTCAAAATTATATTATAATGAATGTGTTACCTGACAGATCTCACAGTCTTAAGGCCTTTTCCCACAGGTAAGATCGATCAGTATTACTAACCTTCCCTTCCACTAATAATTTGATTAATGTAAAGGGGCTCCATGGGTGCAGAAGGATGGAAACATGAAACTGATGTAGGAGACGTGGATCGAATTAGGGAACCTGGCCCCTGAGGAATCTGCTAGGTGGTGGAACAAGTGGTATTTTGCTGGTAACCTATTCGAAGGGAGAGAAGGGGGTTGCTAACAAAGGCTACAGCCCACAGCAGAGATGTGTGTGTGTGTGTGTGTGTGTGCGTGTGTGCGTGTGTGCGTGTGTGCGTGTGTGTGTGTGTGTGTGTGTGTCTATGTGTGGTTTATCCATGTCAGTAGTATGGGAACTCACAAGAAGCTCACCCATGGACAAAAGCTCTGCAGTGATGTTACTACATATCCACCTTTTTTTTAAACACCTTTATTGAATTATCACTTCTGACATAGGCAAACATACACTTATATAAAAATAATCAAACCATATTAAAAAGTTCACATTTATAAACATTGTACATTTCAAATACTGTTGTATAATATAATCAAACCAACATTACATAAATTATTCAATTCCTGCTTTCTCTTACACCTCATTCCTCCTCCAAAACATTTTCCTGCATGTATTGTTCCCAAAATGTCAATTTTTTTCTATATAAATTACTTCTATTTTAAAGATCCTTCTTCCTATTCTTTTATCTGTGTTACAATATTCACTACTTTAAGTAAGGCTGGTTTAGACTTGGATTTCCATTTTTTCAGTAATTGCTTTTTTGACAGCCAGCAAAATTAAACTTAACAAGGCCTTAATGTGTCTAGACAATTCTGATCCTGTATTCCAACTCAAAAAAAGAATTTCCTTAGTTACACTCATTTGCTTACCCAGTATTCCTGACAGAGTACTCCGTAGAGGAATGTTTAAAGTCTGCCATCTCATTACACTCCCAAAACATATGTTCAGTTACCTGTTTCCTCTCCATTACACTTCCAACATTTGCCATCTACCTGAAGAAAAATTCTTTGAAGTCTGCTTGGGGTATTAAATTACCTATGCAAATACTTCCAGTCAAAAATCCCGGATCTCCTGTTACCTATTTGTGAGATATACATATAATGTCCTCCCATTGTTTCTTTGTGAATTGCTTATCTAATCTCTCTTCCCAGCCTTTTCTGACATCCTCTGCTTGATTCCTATAGTTATTGTGCAATATTTTATATGCCCTCCTAATTGCCCCCTTTGTTAACAGCAATGTCTGTTCTAGATGCACTGTGAAACTTTGTAAAAAAATAGGTTTCTGGATAGAACACATTGCATTTCTGATATTTCCTAGGCATTGATTGAAACCTCATTCCACTGGCATAGAGCAGGATTAAGCAGCTTCTGTTAAGATTGCAGGAATCTAGTCTTTTGTTTGTGACAGATATGTGAAACTTGTTGATGCTTTGGGTCAAGCTACTAGTAACTGAATAATTTGCTTTTCATGTTGAAATATTAGTCCAATGCTATTCTGTATCCTCAGCACTTGCTATCCAATTTCTTGCAAAAGAAGGGTAAAGAAAAAAAAAACAGATATGTTAAGTACAGCAGTTGAAGATTCACCCCTGACTTAACTCTGCTTATGCTGCATCTTTTTAATTTTAGGTCTGCATCTTTTGAACTACTGTAGCCATGCTTAGAGGCGTACATAGATATAAGGACAGCCTTACGAAGGGTCTGGTAATAACAGGATTCTTCTACTATCCACTGAATTTATTTTTGAACATGAAGCATATATCTTTATTCAGAATGGAAAAAGATAAATTTATCTAAAGTGTTTCACGTCTGTGCTGACTCAGATCCCTACCCCCTGTGGAACAGGGCAGAAAGGACTCCTCATAGAGCACTTATTTTCATGGGCAGCCATTCCATTCCATACTCTATAAAAATAATCACACCAACTTATTTAATAGAGGTATTTCACATAATAATCACAGACTTTATAGAGCATCCTTTTCGGATCAAAACAAACCTGTAACTAAATTATTTCTCATACCCTGCTTCTGTCCCATGTCCTTTTGCAGATGCATGGTATGGGAACCCCTGGGTTGTGGTGGGTAAACTTTCAGAGTATTATTACAACTGGAAACAGCTAGTCATAATCTGTGGAAATATGTTTCCAATTTTGTGGTTTCCTCACAGTCATGTTCATTATATCCTTGACCACCAGACCACATACTGCAGATGTCACTAAAAGCAAGCATTGTTGGTAGTCTGATTTGCCTAGGCTTATCATTTGATGTGCATGGTCATTGGAGTTAGAGCTTGGAGTTGAGTGAAAGGGAGTGATGGAGGAAGGCACTTTCTGTTATATTATCTGAACCAAGAATGCACTTTGACTATAATGTTTCTGAAGTAGAATGCTACAGAAATGGAGCAGGGACAGATTTTGTAAACAATTGTGTTTGATCTTTCTCTGCAACTGTGCAGGCATAGAGTTGGTGTATTCAAGTAAGACATAATAGGTGATGCTGACAGCAGGGCTTCCCCATATTTCTATGTTAGTGGACATCTGTCTTTGTTTTAATTGTCGTTGATGTATGCATTTTATTAATGTTGGAATCTATGTATTTTTTTCATTCATTGGCTTATCACAGAAGCATCACAGAAGGGAACAGACAGAAAGTTTGTTAAAAAACTGCCCCTTATTCAGTTCCAAAAGCTTTATAGCAATAATTTCAGCTTTTGCAATCCATTGTTCAGAAGAAATGCTTAGAAAGAAGGAAAATGTTATATTTAATGAGAGAGTTCTTTCTTCCTTCAGTGAATTAGATTATTGCCTTCTTTTTCCCATTTTCCTAAGAAAAGGAGGACTGAACACCTGCTCTGGATATAATAGTTTACAGCAAACATTTGAGAATTAAAAAGTCCAAGATGGTAGCACTTTAGGCTGCAGTCCATTTTCCTCAGAGAGACTGGATGATATCCTTACATATTAAGCATGATTGACATGTTCCAATAGTTCATCCTCTTGGAAATTCTTAAGGTTTTAAGTGGGCAAATAATAATTTTCAATTTGCTGTCCTCTGTGGTGCTTCTATTTTCGAGCTAGCCACAGTTTCCATAGTGTTTGGTTGAGCTCATTGGAGATTTCAGACAAAAGGATCCATGTATTGACATGTGTCTTTATATCCATGGCTGTTGGCTGGATCCCCAATCAGATGAACAATGTATACAAGAATCAAATATATTATTCCCTTTCTAGAATCATTAGATCTCATAATTCACAAGAAAGACAGATTTCCTGCCTTCTAAACAGAAGTTTTTTTTTCTAAGTTTACTCTGGACAGAATACAAATTGTTTTTTTTTATACATAGGAGAAAATTCTTAACAATTTCCCCTTTCTATTTAGTACCAGTCAAAATCTCCTTGACAGATTTTTTTTTTGTCTCATAAAGCATATTCCTACAAGTATTATAATGGTACAGAATACGAGTCTTCACCATTACCATGAGGAAATCTTTGAACTTGGGTATCTCACCCCTTGGAGAAGACAATCCCTTTTATTTATTCACTATTAAAGGAAATGAAACATTTTAACAACAGTTCCAAGTAGCAAGGGCAGAACACTATTTCTTCCTCTTCTTTCATCTTCATCCCACGTTCTTATGACAGTGACATTATACTCCAGCAGAAGTGCTAATTTTAAGTCAGTAAAGATGCAGTGGTTATAGTCTTCGTCTCAAGGTAGATTACATATACATCAAAAAGAAGTTATATTAAAAGTGTCCTTGAATGTATTCAAAAATTGTCTGGAAAACAGAATTTACTCAGTTAGTTTTAGACAATATTATAGTGGGTCATTATGTAAGAAAGGTGGATTTTGCTGTTATCAGTTGTGGAGAATGGCAATGACGATTTGGAATGTGGTTTTACCAATAAACATCAATTTCTCTGCAGTTTGTCTGCCTGGGACTCTTTTGTTCTATTTTCAGCTGACCACCTCAACTGCAAGCCCATCTCAGATCTGAAATAACTATTGAATGAGTTCCAACAACTTGTGAGCATTTGAGACTCCAGCCCAGACACATTTGAATTTGTATAGGATGTTGACATGCCTTATTTTCTAAGGGGGACACAAGACACTTGTGTAAAACAGCAGTTAGGGACTCAAGTACACCTTCAGTCCAGTTTCTCTGTAGACCATAGCAGACAAATTTCAAATGATTCTGACAGCTCAAGTCTAGCTGAAACAACCACGTTTTTTCCTTTTTATCCAATGATCTACTCAGTACCTTTGGTTGTTTCTTAGGAAAAAAGTCTCACCTTTCAATTGTCAGGAAATGTGTTCCATCCACTTGAGCTGATTTTCCTCTGATGTCATGGAAATTAAGGTTCTGACTCCTAACAGTTATGACTTTTCCTCTGGAGTTATTAACATTTTTCAGGGAACCTGAAGAATTGCTGTTAGAAAGTCTCATTTTCTCCTTTGGATGTCAGAGAGGTTCCCTATTACATGATTGAAACCTTAGGTTATCGAACACCTAAAGGTCGATCACTAAATGTTGAAGTCTGAAAATTGTGAATGGCTGTTCCCTATACAGGGAAACGAGCTGTTTGGCCATTATGTGGGTTTTGTTCTTTCTCCACTGTAGAGCGATCTCAGAGTTGGTATATTTAGTTGGGGGCTGTGGGGGACACAGCCCCCACTTCATTTCTGTTTAAAACTTATTTTTCTTAATTTGGCCAATGGCATTGTTGCCCTATGTGGAAATGCCCATTTTCATTGTTAAGGGTATCATATTTTGTGATTGACCTTTAGGTGTTTAATAATTGAAGGTTTCGATCAAGTAATATATAGATCCTGTCAGAGAAGGGATCTTTCTGTACTGTGGATGAACTTTCTTTTATTCCACGATTCATTATCAGACAGTGCCTAGGTTATTTCTTATTTCTCTGATCAACTGTGCTTATGTAGAGACTTTTAAGCCGTGTAAGTAGTACAAAAAGGGCTTTACAGAAGTTAGGCCATTGTACTAGCTGTAACAGTGAATAGGTCAGACATATGGAAGACTTATGTTAGAAGAAACTGCTTTATAGTTTAACAAAAAAAGAGAAAGAAATACAATGAGTTTTTCCATGGATCTGCCACAATAATGGTTCTTAGTGAAGACACTCCTTTATGTAGCAAAAAGATGAGATTGGTGTTATTGTTCAGAAAGGGAATATGGTGTGAAGGTAAAGACTTTCATCTGATAGGAAATTATAAAACTAAACAAACTGAAAGTACACATTCTTACTGCTATAATGATCAGTCTGGGTCACATCTACACTTCAAAAGGAAAGAGTGATGAACAAAAACTTGTCTTTGAATTCTGCACAAATGCTGGTAATTGTGAATGAGGATTGTAAGCCATCCTGCAAAATACAAGGAACCGGTGATAAGACAGAGAAAACAAACAAAAGACCTGGTAGCAATAAAGGCTGTAAAATAATAAAGGCACTCGCTAGCTCTTAATGCAGTAGTAAGTGCATGGCAGTTTTCCATGACAAGAAGTTATAGAGTTCAAAGCAACAGTACACGTCCTTGAGGGCACTTGATTAGATATGTTGTTATTCATCTACAGTTAAATCATCAAACACCAGATGAAAGAAGCTGTGAGTAGTAGACTTCTTATGTCATCAAAATTAACAATAATAACAAAAGTTTTTGCAATTGGGAAGGTGAGCCCCACTGCTTCCCAGCACTTCCTCAACTCTATATCTAAAATCTCCAAGATCAGTCAACCTTGTGGATGGGGAGGCAAGTGTAAAATGTATTTACCAGCAATGTTCAAGGATCTTGGACTTAACAGTCTGGCTATGCCAGCAGAAACTGAATTTGGTAAATTGGAATCAAGGAGAATGGGACGAAACTTTCACTGTCAAACTTCAAGGCTCCTGATTTGGTTATTGGAGGGGATTATGGAAATATTTGTGTCCTGGATAATGTAGTAAAATAATACATTTTTCTCTGTCAAGGTTTATAGTCCATTGTTTATATAATGAAAAAGCGCAATATGTGGCAATGAGTTTTCTAATTTCAGAGTCAAACTTTTTTTTTCTTTGTAGCAACCTTGCTTCTGGAGTTAGAAGGCTAGTGGCATTGCAAGCAAACTTGAATAGTGCTGAGACTTTTGTAGAACGTGATGAGTATGCATGGAGAGAGGTGCAGATTATTCAAACAAGGCCTAAAATATTTTAACTGATCGATATGTTGGATAGGTATGGGATCAGAAAGAGTAAGCTTATTACAGTTGCAAAGTATTTTGGGGAGAGAAAGTAACATTTAAACAGTTTTATTAATATTGATTTGCAAAAAAAAAAAAAAAAAAAAAAAAAAAAAAAAAAAAAAAGTTTGAACCACACTGTAAAACAACACAGTTATCACCATAATGAAAAATGATGAGACTGGGAATAAGCAGAGAGAAGTTAAAAATGTATACGAAAGGAAGCTGAGGAACACCAGCAGTAAAATTACCCACATCTCATAACGCATTGCCAGTCCTAA
>NC_056743.1:807454337-807559337 GCF_019279795.1 Protopterus annectens
GAGTGTCAAAAGAGAGGTTACTGTCAACTTGGGTCCCTAGGTCCCTGATTACCTCTTCCGTACTTAATGGATTACCACCTATGTGGTAATTTGTGGGTACCTTGTTTTTCCCAAAGGGTATGACTATATATTTTTTGGCGTTCAGTTTAAGGCCATGGCTCTGGCACCAATTATCCATTTCGATGAGGCCTCTCTGAAGGATGCTTGTGTCCACTGGAGCATCAATTATGGCGCCCAGTTTGCAGTCATCTGCGAACTTTGTCAGCCACAATCCTCCTATGTTTGCTTGCACCTTGGAAAAATAAATGACGAACAAGAGGGGTCCCAGGACTGAGCCCTGTGGGACACCGCTTGTGACTGGCTTAGAGTCTGACATGGCTCCAGCAATTCTGACCTTGTGGGTTCTGTCCTTGAGCCAGTTTGCAACCCATCTTGTGACATATGGGTTTACATTTAAGCTGGTGAGTTTGTCTATGATGCCCGAGTGGGGTATTGTGTCGAAGGCTTTTGCAAGGTAAAGGTAGGCTGTGTGAACTGCCTTACCCTCATCAATGGCCTTAGTGACTGTTTCAAAAAAGTCGACCAAGTTCAAAAGGCAGGATCTGCCCTTGACAAAGCCAAATTGGGTAGGATCCAATGTCTGTAGGTCCCCAATGTCTTTGTTTATGAGTTCCATAATGATCCTTTCCATAGCTTTGCAGACCAGGCTCGTCAAGCTTATGGGGCGGTAATTTCCAGGGTCCGTAGAAGCACCGCCTTTGTGGAGTGGGACCACTGTTGCTGTACGCCACTCTTTGGGTACGTATCCTGTAGTAAGGCTAAGATTAAACAGCAGCCTTATGTGCGGGTTTAGTTCCTCTTGGAGTTCATGTAACATGCAGCCCGGGACACCATCCGGTCCCATTGATGCTGTGTTTTTTAGCTTTGGCGAGGGTGGCTCTCACCTGGGCATCTGAGATGTTAGGGAGGCTACACTCTGCTGGGATAGATATTTCTCCTTTTGGGGGCGGAGAAATTTGCACTGAACCTGTCTGCCAGAATGTTGGCAATGTCTGTGGGTTCAGTGTATTTTGTGTCATTTTGGACTAACTCTGAGCATATCTGGGAGTTTCCACCCAGGTTTCTAACATAGCTAAAGAAGGCCTTGTGATTGTCTTTTGTGTCTTTTGTGATTTTTCTCTCAAAGTTGGCCTTGGATGATTTTATGAGTGATCATAGTTTTTTGCTAGTACTGATCAGAGATGCCTTCCCTTTTAGGGATTTTGCTCTGTCATGTAGTAGCTTTCTCCTCCTGTTGTAAAGTTTGTTAATGGCTGGAGTCCACCAGACAGGGCGCCTGCCTTTGGGGGAATGGGTCTTGGTTTTATTAGGGATTGCATGATCCATGCATTCTTGAAGGTGCCTGTAGAAGGCATTTATAAAGGATTCAACAGTGTGGGTTGTGGTTTCCATTGGCCCAGGGGCCTTGAAGGATACCACTTCAGTCTTAAGAAGTGTAAAGTTGGCTTTTGAGAAGTTCTTTACTGTGGTCTTTTGTGCAGGGGGTGGGGGCGGGATGTGGATTTCCAGTGAGATTAATTTATGATCTGATCTCACCAATGAGGGGTAAACTTCCGGTGTGGAGCATTTTATCCCCATGTTTGTGATGATCAGGTCTAGTATATTATCTCCTCTTGTGGGAGTGGTGACTAGTTGTTCCATCGCATTTGAGTTTATGAATTCTAGGAACCTTTGGGCTAGGGTGTTGGGGCTTGAGTAATGTTCCCAGTCTATGTTTGGGTAGTTGAAGTCTCCCAATATGATGGTATTTGGAGAGATATTCATACTCTCCAGTGTCTTCAGGAAGGCTGAGTGGGGTTCTTGAGTTTAAGAGGGTGGTCTGTAGCATGCTACAAACTGTAGAGCAGTTTTGCCTATGGTTAGTTACACCTGGATGGTCTCCGATGCTTCGTGCATTGCCACTAACCTGGAGGTGTGGGTATCTTTGATGAATATGGATACTCCCCCTCCTTTCGTGGTTCGGTCCAAGTTTTGGGGCCGGAAAGCATGATATGAGGTAAAACCTGGTAGTGCTGGGGTGCTCTCAGGAGCCTTGAACCAGGTTTCAGTCACTGCACAGACATAGATGTTCTCCATACTGAGGAGGGCTTCGAGAGCATGCATCTTGAGGTTTAGACTTCTGGCATTGAGCAGCATTACCCTTAGTTTTTTTTCACTTGTGTTTTCTAGGGAGGTGGGTTTGTCTTTTGAGCCTTGCCTAAAAAAGGCACTATGGGGGTGGCAAGAGCCTTGGCCAATATCCGGAAGCCCAGGGGTGACAGGTGCAAGCCATCCCTTGCGAAGCAGCGTGGACTGTCAAGCATGTCATCCCAAGCAGACAGACATTGGATCCCCTTACAATGACACCAGTAATTAAGCCAATTGTTAAAGCTGATCATTTTGTCTTTGTACTGTGGCATCATTCTTGGTGAGGGTAAGATGCTGCTCAGGTTCAGGATCATACCGGCCTGGGCTACATAATCAGAGAGCTCCTCTATGTCTCTTTTCATGCAGTCCAGGGAGGTACGTCTCAGGTCATTCACACCGGCATGGACAATGACTGAGTCATATTTGTACTTGCTTTGGAGTGACCTGAGTGCTTGTGTTATGTGGCGGATTCTAGTGCCCGACAAGCAGCTTACTGTAACCTTTTCCTTGTTCAGTCTGGTGAGCGGGACGTCAGTGTGTCTGACTATGGAGTCACCTATTACAAGTGTATCTGGCATGTTGTTTGGCCTTAAGGGCTGTGACTGTTTAGCACACTGACTTTGTGAACTATGTGTTGCATGTGCTATGTCTTGAGGCAGTGGCCGCTTGGGTGTCTGCTTTAGAGGCCTCTGTTGTTTTGGTAGATTTTTAATCAGAGCCCCCGAGTATGTTTTTGTGTGTTTATGCGTTTGGTTTGCAGTTGTGATAGGTCTATGTGAGTCTGGGTTTGTGGTGTGCATGGTTACCTTCTCCTCCTGACTGGTTTTGCCACTACTGAGTTGAGAGAGCTCAGCCTCCAGTTTGGCTATATAGTTGCATCTCTCACATATATTTGTATTTGTTGGGAGGAGGAGAGGGTTGTCTGTGTACATGAGGCAATTGTAACATTGCCTCAAGATTCCCAGATTCACCAGCTGAACAGGAGAGGACGCCAGCAACTGACCCTTCGACATGCTAGAATAGTGTAAAGGATTGCTGTGTAACTAAGTCAGAAAGGACCTATAGGGAAATGGGTACTCAAGGGGATTTAGGTGAATGAAGTACTTTCTTTTTGTTTAAGAGTGCTTTACTAGTATAAAAATGCTTTCGGAGCAAGTGCTGGGCTTTTCAGATAGAGAATAGACTGTTTAGATTGCAAGTAGAGCAGTTCTAAGGGAAAAATTGAAGAGCAGACTTTGCGGAGCCAGAAATAGTTTAAACCTGATTAACCGGCGCTGCCCGATGCTGCTCTATGAGCAACTTTGCACAACTTTGCACAAATTCGCTCAAAATCATGCAAAAGCGGGCTTTATAGCAGGGGGTTGAAAAGAGCTAGGAATTGACCCAAAATGGCCAATAAACTACAACTTGCTGGGCTGGAACCACTCCTCTAGGGACAAATAGGTTGCTCAGTGCTCCCCACTCCCACTGGTGAACAAAGAAGCTTCCTCTTATCCAAATAAGGATATGGATAGCACAGGAACTATGACAAAGCCCAGAGATCAGCAAAATCTGAAGACTGGACTATTCTAGTTCAGTAAGGCGGGAAAACAAGGATTTTTTTTTCTTTCAGAGACAGAAGAAAAAGATACAGTAACAAACAATAAATGCTTTAAAATGGCTAGCGCACTTGAGTGTGTTAGCCTAACAGTTAAATTAAACAAAAACTAACTTTTAAAGTACAAACAGTTTAGAAGCAACACAAATACAGTATAAACAATATGCAGAGTTGATTTCAAGGGTTTCAGTCAAACATTACATAGCTCATTCAAACCCTGCCTTCTTTTGAACTCATTCCTCCAGAATGTTATCCTGCATGTATTGTTCCCACAAGTCCCATTTTTTCTATGTAATTTACTCCTACCCTTTTCTAAAGGTCCCATTTCCAGTTGTTTTACCTATGTTACTATATTCACTACTTCTAGTACAGCTGGTTTAGACTTTGATTTCCATTTTCTAGTTATTGCTTTTTTGGTAGCCACCATAATTAGACTCAGCAAGGCCTTACTATGTTTAGACAATTCTGATTCTGTGTCATAACTCAAAAAAAACATTTCCTTAGTTATACCAACTTGCTCGTCCAGTATTTCTGACAGAGTAGTTTGCAGGGAATGTTTAAAGTTTGCCAACTCATTACTCTTCCAAAAAATATGTCCCCAATTACCTCTTTCTTTCCCATCATACCTCTAACATTTGTTATTTACCTGAGGAAAAATTCTTTGGAGTCTGCATGGAGTATAAAAATACCGATGTAAACACTTCCAAGCAAACATCATCAATCTCCTAGACTTTGCTGCATATTTGGGACACAAATATATATCCCCCATTGTGTCTTTGTGAATTGATATCCAATCTCTCTTCCTAATCCTTTCTAACCTCCCCTGATTGATTCTTATCGTTATCATTCAATATTCTATATGCTCTACTAATTATCCCCTTTTAACAGCAGCTTCTGTTCTAGATTCTTCTAAAACCTCTACTATTGTTGGTCTTTCACTTAGGACCCCCTATTTAATCCCAGCCTCTCCTTGTTTCTTGAGCTTCACCCCGTTTCATCATCACCCCTTTTTACTTTGAATTATAGATTTCTGCTTGAGCTATGTATAGGACCCTTAACTGTGTAAATCCAAAATACCCCTTCAAATTAGGTAGTCTCAAACCACCTTGTTCTATTGGAAGAATCAGCTTATCCCACTGACATTTGCCCTTCATCTCTTTATTAATTGCTATCCACAACTTCTCCTGTGGTTGATAAAAATATGCCTGACCTGTGTATAAAACTAAAGGGGCTAAAAACATTTTAACTGCTTGTATATTGCTATCCATATCTATAAAACAGAGCTTCCCATTTCTCAGATGTTGTATTATCTTTTGTTTAGTCTCTTCCCACATATCCTTGGCTACTACAACAGAATAATTTTTAATCTATTCTCATAAGTACTTCATTTTATCATGTCCCTATAAATATGGATATTGCTGAACCAATTCATGTATGGAAACATAGTTTACAGCTATTGTCTTTGTTTTAGCTTCATTAATTTTATATACTGAAAAGACTTAAAACTGTCTCAAAATGTTCCACAATACTGAAATGTCCTTTTCTAGTTTTATCAGGTATAAAATAATGTCAGCTGCAAATAAAGCCAGCTTGTCTTGACACCCATACCAATTATATCCTTACATTTCTGTGTCTTTTATTTTCTTTGCCATATTGTTCTAAATATAACACAAATATCAAAGGGGAAAGATGACACCCATACCTGGTTCCTCTGCTCAGACAGAAATTATCAGCGAGAAACCCACCCGTTTTAATTTTTGCCTCTGATCCCTCATATATCCTCATAATCAACCTTATAATTTTATCAGGGAATGCAAATGCTTCCATTGCCCTGCTCATAAAATCCCAACTTGCTCTGGCAAATGCTTTCTCTGCATCAGGACCCACCTACAACAGTGGTATTTTCTTACATACTGCTTCCTTCAGGATCATCAGTGTTCTGTTAATGTTGTCAAATGTTTGCCTCCCTTTCACAAAACCACACTGATCCATATCTATTAAAGTTGGCATCGCCTTTGCCATTCTTTTAGCCATTAGAGACATAAACACTTTATAATCATTGTTAAGAATTGAAATGGGCCTATATGAAGCTGGATCTGATGGGTCTTTACCATCTTTAGGTATTACAGCAACATCTGCTTTCTTCCAGGATATTGGTGCTTTTCCTCCTCCTAAAATACTGTTAAATAAAACTTTTCAGATTATCACTTTTTTCCTTCCTAGTTTGCAAACTTCCACAGGAATACAATCTATTCCTGGAGACTTTCCTGTAGATCGGTTATACATCATCATTTTTATCTCATCTCCTCCTATTCTAACCGTTAGTAATTGAGCCTCATCTACCTCTAACCTTGACATATTTAATTCTTCCATAAACATTTCCATGTGTACCTTTTCTTAATTTCCACATTTCTCTGCTTTATACAGATTTTTACAAACTTTCTGAAAAATTTCTAGTATCTCTACAAGGTCTCTTATTATCTTCCTTGTTAAAGGCTCCCTAAACTTGGTGACAATCCTTTCTACTTACTGTTGCCTGAGTCGTTGTACTAAATGTTTTTGGGCTCTGGAGTTATCTCATTTGAAATATTCAGATAAGGATCTAAGCAAATGTTTCTGTTTATATCCGAGGGACTTTGAGGAACCAGTAATTTCTGAAGAACTGGAGATCACCTTTTCTGTTGAAAGCAAATTATGCATTATTGCCAAAGATTCTGAAAAACAGGTTAAATTGTTTCTAGGAGTTATTAATAATTAGTAGATACATAGGTTTAGAGGATGAATACTAAGATTTTATGTATTAAGAGGGATGTTTTATGGAAGGACAGGATAATAGATAAATTACCTTTGTTGAATCAGTAAGAAGATATTGATGACATCAATTATGGCATATCATTGACTACACTAGGTCATTTGGGGATGAATGAATTTTCTTTGTACTGGATGAGGGGTTTATGTAAAGGAATGACAGACAGTTTGACTGTAAGTGGGTGCATTCATATGAAGCTGATGATCCTGAATGGAAAAGGAGGTGGTAAAAAAGCTACTTACTGTACATGTGTCACGTAATTTAATTTATAGATGAGTTTTGGCAAATACCATTTTATGCTAGTGATATATTTTTCAGAGTGCAGTGGTTTGTAGAGAACTTGTATGGTAGTGAATGATGCTAGAAAAGTTAACAGCATCATAGGTATGCATTCATAGTTCCAGTTAAAAGGAAAAGTGAAGATATGGAAGAGATGAAAGAAATGTGTGTGGATGCAGTAGATGTGTTGGTACTAACTTCATTAATAAGGATATTAGGAAAATCTTTGGGATGCTTATCAATTGAATGGGGATGATTTGAAATGAGAAAAAATAAATAAAAGTAAGGATTTATTTTCAAAAGGATATCTTTTGTATGGAAGAAAAGAAGTATTTTTAAAGAAATAATATTCAGTGTCTTTTTTTCACGTTTTGGTGCATGATATACCATCTCTCAAAAATTTCTCATAGGATTTGTAAATATTTTTAAGTAATTTAAGTTTCAGCCTCCCCTACAGAAATTTGCCTTAATCGGTAGATGTAAAGATGAGCACTGCAAACCTTGTAGTTTTCTGTTTTGCCTTATTTTGAAAAAGAATAGTAATGGAAATTGAATAGTTGCAATTAGATGAATTGTCTTAGCTTTTAAGAAAGGCCCTATCAATAAGACACATACATAAAACAGGAGGTAGTAGAGGAAAAGGCACGCTCCTCTAATTTTCCCACATATATCTCATGTGTTAATTTATTATAATGACACCATCACCCCACAGGAGAAATACAGCTCCAGTAAAATGTAAATATATTTCATGTATGCCAAGAACTATCTTTTAATAGATTCAGGTTAATCTTGCCACTTGCTAAAAACTCTCTCTCTCTGTTATTTATTTATTTTGGTTGTTATATATTGTAATTCCTTTGTTTGGTCTCTGGAATTATATTCACCGTATCACACTGGTATTCTTTGCAACTAGGTTCTTTACTACAAAAAAAACATATTTCTCTGATTTAATGAAAACAAAAATTCCTCCAACGCTGTGGTGAACTGTCTCAAAAATGAAAAACAGAAAGCAAAAACAGTACATTCACCAAAATCGGCTTCTATGAATGCAATAAATCCACACGCTGGTGTTGGTCCAAAGTCGATCTCTATTTAATAAACAAACAAACAAAATAAAAAGCAAAGTCAAATAAAAGTCCCTTAAAGTCCACACGATACGATAAGCGCTTTCGATAAAAATCTTCTTCAGATCTTCTCTGATTTACTGCTGGCTAACTCAGAGCAAAGTAGTACAAACACTTTTAAGTATATAATTATGTTTTTAGGCATAGATGAAAGACTACGTAATATCACTATACCAATTATCACAAGCCCTAATACCATATCCCTATTCACCAAATAGCAAAGGTATCTGGGTGGTGCTTTTAGATGACACATTCTCCTTCCACAATTATGTAGAACACACAACTTCTAAAGTATTGCAACAACTAAAAATAGCCTGCTGTATTGCATACTTACTAACAACAAATGGATACAATATAGCTATGCTGCAAACTACAGAGAATAAAATTCTTGATTTCTCAGATTTTCCACTTTCCATAAACATCATTGTACATCAAAGCAAAAGGCAAAATGGCTTAATATCAATGTGAAATTAATCTACATTGCAAACATTTTCACTAATAAATTACTTAGAATGGTACTGTCCTCCTCTTACTAATTAATTAAAACTTCTGAAACCTGCATATGTTCTCAGAAATAATTTTTCATTGAAACTGTACAGATACCCATTCAGTCTAACCTCTTGTGAAAAATCCTTTTACAAATTAACCTCTGCTACCAGGAAATGTTTGCCATTAGAAATTACAGCCACAATGGGAGATTTAAATTATTTGATCAAAGAAATAGATGAGGAAATTGAAAAGTTTCAAGAAGTATTGCTGCTGAAATTTAATAATAATAAAACTGAAATGTTAATGTTAAATCACTTACTAGATAGTAAGTTTAAAGATACATTTAAATATTATTAGGATGGAAAAGAACTAAAATAGTTAGGAATAAAAATATATCAAGATGTGAGTAAGATTATTAATAATAATTTTGAAAAAGTAATTGAAGGAGTGTTACTTTTTATTAAACATGGAATGAATATTTTCTTTACTTCTGAGGATATGTTAGTGTTTATTAAAATTATTATATTTATATATATATATATATATATATATATATATATATATATATATATATATATATATATATATATATATCTAAAAAATCCCAGAGTGAAGGTAGAATGCACAGTTCAGACTGATGATCAATATATATAGTAATCCAAGCGAAACAAAGTAAATAAAACCACAAGTTCTTTAATAAGGTGAGCGCTTTCGCGGTGTACACACACCACTTCTTCAGACAAAAAAGTAAGGACAAACAAGGTTTATATAATGCATCAATTAGCAGCACTTAATTTTTTGATTTTTGAATCTTAAGGGCTTCCATACTTTGATTCAGTTGTTCAGAGTTCAGGTAATTAAGTGCTGCTAATTGATGCATTATATAAACCTTGTTTGTCCTTACTTTTTTGTCTGAAGAAGTGGTGTGTGTACACCGCGAAAGCGCTCACCTTATTAAAGAACTTGTGGTTTTATTTACTTTGTTTCGCTTGGATTACTATATATATATTGATCATCAGTCTGAACTGTGCATTCTACCTTCACTCTGGGATTTTTTGGATTTATTCATTAACACCACTTGGGATTTGCTTCTACGCATGTTTTTTTGTTATATATATATATATATATATATATATATATATATATATACATACACACGTGTGTGTGTATATATATATATATATATATATATATATATATATATATATATATATATATATGTGTGTGTACCTTTTTGGCTGGGCTTGTATAGGCCCTAGGGCCGATAGCCTAGTACCTACCTATGAACCTATGAACCTATAATAGTAATACTAATAAATATGTTTAATAACAGAATATATGCATGTGCTTTAGAGACAAATGTTAATATACTCTTGGTTGTCTAAGTGATGTACATTTCAAATCAGCTTGCTTACAAATTGCATCGTATACATTAAACTATTGTATAGATATTGTAAATTCAATGACATTTCAGTTTTCTCCCCTGTACCATACTCGTCTCTTCTTGAGTACATCTTTCACTTCCTCTCCTCTTATAAATCAATTCTTACACTGCTCTCAAAAACTCTGTAGCTATCCATCACAAGCACTTTCACTTAACCTTTTTACTTATTTTTAGCTTTACTAGGTCACTGCTTATTTAAGCTTTCCTGCTGTTTGAGTATGCTCAGTCAATGTAACCCTTCTATGTAAGCAAGTACTTGTCTAGCTGCCCTTGTGTATTATCTTAAGTCTAGCCAATTTCCCCAAAGGTGAGACTAAAACCATGTACATTGCTCCAAACCTGACTTCCAAAATCAAACCCCGTACCATGTGTCCGCAAGATAAACACCTTAACCAGTATGCCAATCCCTACAGTCCTGTCTGTATGCCTAATTTAGAAAAGAGTTATTACATTATATTTGTAGTAGTCAGGCAAGTTTTTTCTTTGTATTATCTCAGGAATAGTCATTACACTGTATGTCTGTAATTAAACTATTCTGTGTTGTTATGATGTATATGCCAAATGGCCTAGGAAGTGCCTGGAAAGGGTCCTGTATCATTCCACCTACATGGTTGACAAAATAAAACAAATAAATATATCTGTATACATGGTGACAGTATAAATATATTATTACCTTATTTGTGTTTTAACACCTGGGATGGACCTGAAATAGGCACATGTGACTCAGTGTTCTCCCCTGTCCACAAATCTAATTAAAATAAAATTAATTAAAATAAAATAAAGGTATAGGGGAAGACATTTTCTGAGAAGTTAAGGACATAGAACAATATGACTGTATCCAGTGAAGAAATAATGAAATGAAACTTAAAAGAGAAGGTGGTAAAGATTTTCTGATACAGTTATGAGATTTTTTTTGTTACTCTGTGTACTCTGTGCTCCTGTTGTATACTGACCATCTGACCTTCTCTCAGCCAATCAACCCATGATAGCTGACTAACACAGGTCATCATCTATCTGTAAGCCGTTGGGGTGGTTTGAGTATTTTGCATTTTTTCTTCCTGCCCCTTCTGCACACACCTGATGTACAATGGGCTGTCCTTAAAGGGCATCTTCTCACTTTCACAAGGTGTGTTGCCTTCAATGGGGTACCAGCTCTATTTGCAAACAGAACTGAAGGAAAATACAGTTTAAACATATGTGCTGCAGTGATGAGAAACTCCTTAAGTTATCCTATATGTTTCAGAGTGTACATAGTAGGTTTAGTAAAATAATGCCAGAAAATAAATATCATAATATGTTTGGTAGGTTAGGGTTAAAGACAGGAGCTTAGGAGTACTGTATATGGTGATGCTGCAACTTCAAGGGAAGAACTTGTTTATCTTAAGTAGTCAGACATTGTGTACGGTAATATATGTTTGGTTAAATATTGGTTAAATATGTATGACAACCAAAGAAATGCTTTCTGTGTAGTCTGTAGGGCATCTTAATAATAAGTCATCATATATACTGTCTGTAATAGGAGTGCTTCTTTTATTTCTTGAATGGCTCTCATTTGTGTATGTCTCGGGGCTTGTTTTACAGTATATTAAGGAACTATACAGCTGCAACCTAAACAGTTGCTAAATTGCAGGCCTTTGTTCAAAGTATCTTTTTGTAGTCCACGATGAATTAACAGCCCCTACCCATACACTTTGGTAAATGTACCGATATGTTATATGAATTACAAGAAAATGTGGGAGAATTAAATATAAGACTGGTTCTTTTGTTAAGGATGAAGTTGGTGAAATGAGGAGGTGAAATATTATGCTTCAGAAATATTTGAAAAGGTTTTGGAAGGTAGGATGAGGGCAAAATGATTGTCGTTTTTTAGTGAAGTAGGCTGATATTAATGGACCATTTTTAGCTGGAACCAAAGTCAAACACAATTACAGAGATGTGTGTATTATATAGTGCATCAAACTACAACTATTAACTGACCATTTTTAACTTGGACCTCACAGATGGGGGAGAGGGGCTCTTACTGTTCCCAAGCAAGAAGTGCATGGGGGCAAAGGACTCTGAGACTCTGGGGGTTACTGTTATCATAACTCTCAACCAATCAGGGACAAATCTCAACCAAGTCAGGGACAAATCCAGACATAATCAGGAACAACCAGAGACACTTTTAAAATATTAGCACTATTAACTTGAGATATTCACAGAGTAAGAGAATGTGAATTAAATTACATTTTCTGAAATAAAAGAAGTCTATAACTCTAATTACTCATACCTTTCAAATGTCCATATTTTTGCCTCATATTTTTGATCTGTTCCTCATAACATTTGTGATTTTCTGGTAAATAATAAAGAAATCCGCTGCTGCACCATAAAGGGCTGTCCTCCAGTCGTAAAGCCAACCAAACCAAATCTGCCACCAGGAACCCAGCAATGAAATCCAACCACTGGATAATTCAAATTGTATTTAATTCGATAAAAATCACAAAGACCACGAACTGTCACAGACACAGTAAAAAACAGGTGATTGAGCGCGCTTTCGTAATAATCTTCATCAGAATCACAAACACAATGAAAACTTTGCACCTGGGGTTCCTGGTGGCAGATTTGGTTTGGTTGGCTTTACGACTGGAGGACAGCCCTTTATGGTGCAGCAGCGGATTTCTTTATTTTTTACAAGTGGTGAAGAGTGACGAGGTGGTTGACATTTTCTGGTAAATCATTGAAGACTGAAGTCACTAAATAATGACATACATTTAATTTTAGACTTCATATTCTTCAGAAAATGCATGATAGTAATGAATGTTCTTTTTTTTTACTTTTGAGGCTAGGTTAGTACTTAGTAAATTGATTATATTACTCAAGATGTTATATTATATATATATGTGTGTGTGTGTGTGTGTGTATATATATATATATATATATATATATATATATATATATATATATATATATATGGGTCTACTTCTGTTTGTCAAAAACACACTTTTTTGACAAACACAAGATCGAACCCACTTAAGCAAAAGTGCACTACATAGACTGTGCACTTTCACATCAGCCAATTTACCGGAGCACATTACAGTGGGGATAAGGAAATATATCATTTTCCCCACTGTAGTACAATCTTGGAGTTAGTATATTTAAGTAGGGGGGTGTAAGGGGCACAGCCTTCCACATGGGGTGTGCAGGGGGTCTTGCCCCCCTGCAAAATAGTGTTTCAAGCAGTTTGTTTTGAATCAGATTTTGTGAAAGTGCACTTTTAATGTAGTGCATTTTTGCTTAAGTGGGTTTCTACATTTCTATCTATAGAGAGAGAGAGAGAGAGAGAGAGATTGCATTCAAACTTTAATACCTGACAAAAAATTTAAAGAAAATAGAAAAAAAATGTTAACTTCATTCCTATGATATCCTAAAAAGCCAAGAATTACTTATGGAAATCATATAAAATAACGGGAGTATGGTGGTATTAGCTTCCCAGATGTAGAATCTTATTATTTTGCTGCACGTTTTAACTCTATTACACTCTGGATAGACTCAACTTACACTAGTCAGTGGAAAAGATCTAGGAGCAGATTAACCTAAATTCTTATATGTTTATTAAATATGATAAATTAGAAATATGTAATAATCATTTCATCTGGTTAGAAAAATTTACCTTAGAAGGAAATTAAGGTCAGTAATTAGACACTGGATATATGAATATGAAATCAATTCTTAAACAGCTAAGGGATATGTTTTTAAAACTCCATTAATATCAAAATGAATTATTTTGTGCTTTCCAGTTGCACACACCTCTAGATTTAGGGAAACTCAGAACAAAGTTAAAATTAATTTACTAAAGAGGAATAGAGTAGTATTGTTTTCTGATTGCTTTGAAAAAGGAAAAGTTAAGTCCCTAAAATATTTAAAGGAGAACCATACCCAAAAACTGAAAAAAAATATGTTTTTTTTCAGCAGATCTTGAACTTTTCTGCATTGCTAATCCCTCTGTTTGGAAGTAAATGGTTACTATTGTTTTCTAATTTGTTATATCCCAAAATGATCTGAAGGAGGCTGTCATGGCTAGCATTATTTTGTTTCACAGTCAATTGCTTTGCCTTCCTTATGTCATATTAGAGGGACAGAAAGAAATCCTTAAGATAAGGGGATCGTTTACTGCAGTTATCTCTCTCATTAGTTCACAACATTGCTGTTACTGCTTACTTTTCACTGTCAGCATCAATCTGCATTGTTAAGTACATTGCTTCTTTTATTTTCATTAGTGGTCATTTCTATTGTAGAATTTTAAGGAATGTTTGAATAACAGACTTTAAAATGTAGCTCAGTTAATTGCTCTTTTCAAAGTAACAATTGTAGTTTAGTGTTCATGTGTGGGAAATCTGACCCCTGTGATTAATAGGTGTTACTTTGGCTGAAATGCTTTGTGTTGCTTTTACAGTTTTAAATATTGTAGCTAGAATTAAAGTCTTTGATGTTAATCTTCTTTCTCCAACTCCAGAAGAAACATTCATTTTTGCTGGAATTATTGTAGAAAAAAATTAAAAATCATACTGACAGAAAGTAAGAAGTTAGATTAACATATTTGCTTTCTTTCTTTCTGGCACTGAGTTTTATTACAGGGAAATACATTTGCATTTGAAAACTATGCTTGAAAGACGTGACTTTATTCAGAATCCATGCTACACTATTTATCTGAGTTGTGATGTTGGCAATCTGTAACTGATAAGGCACACTTAAATGTCATTGTTTTCTTAATGGCTCTGTTGTTGAGATAAGTGACCTAACTTAATTACTGTGCCACTATTAGTAGCTGCTGTGCTGTAACAGATGAGACAGATGCAGGAAAGAAAGGCAAATGTAACTATTAAATTATATATTTTTTTCTGTATGTGGAGTCTTTAGTCTTGGATTACAGGGAAAGAAAACACTTTTTGGAAAGAAAAACTTGACTTTTGGGTGGGTTTCTCCTCTAATGAAATACTATAAGATGGACAAATCTACTAACCAGTTAATATTATTCATCAGTAAGAAATTAAATGAATGTATGGATAATATGAGTGAAGAAGAACAGAACACTATTCCCCCATTATATGAATATATGACTACTATTATCAAAGGTAGATTGATCTACAAAGGAAGCTTGTTCAAACTATATAAGTTAATTACAAATAATAATGATAATTCTGATGCAACATTCTGGAACTTCTTAGATAGTAGTAGATTGAGTGACTCGATAAGTGGTAAGAATAAAACTTTGTTACTTAACTCAGTTAGTCATACTTCTTCAAGTTTATACTGGAAAGTTTTTATGTGGAAATATGTGTATAGAATGGTACTTCCTATAAAATCTCTTAAGTTTAGTAAAATGGCTTCTTCAGTTTGTTAGAGATGTAGTAAAGATGTAAAAGCTGACTGGAGACGTTTATGGATTGTGAAAAAATAAATGTATATTGGGAAGAGATAAGTATGTTTTTAAGGAGTTTGGGTCTCATAATTATTCTTTAACTAGATCAATAATACTAATGAATGGTCTACTTCCTGTATCTTTAAAAGACAAAGAGCAAAAAAAAAAAAACCAAAAAACAAAAATGGAATCTCTTTGCAGTTGCTAGAAAAGTTATTACAAAAACTGGAAATCAAACACAGTGCCTTTGTTCAAATAATTTTTAAATTTAACAGCAATACAATGTAAAACTGAAAAAGAAGGGATCAGAATAAGATCTATAACATCGTACTAAGACTTGTAGTGGTTGGAATAACCTTGAAATGTTGCTATTGAAATACCAAGACTCTTAATGTCTACCTTGTTGATTCAATGTATGTGATGTTGAATTATTTCATTTCTGTGTACAGTACACATTGCGATAATGTTAAAGAAAATGCATGCTAACAGAAATCCTGATATTTTAGCAACTTTCCTATTAATGCAATATTTAAAAGCTGTCCCTATTTCTGAGCCCCCCCCCCATTATTTTAGGGTTTGTCCAGATTTCTTGCGCTAAGAGGTGGAAAGTACAGTTGCTATCATTACTAGTTAAGTGCAGCTCGCCACCATTTCTCCAACAGTCACCGGTTCTAAGAAGGATTAAGAGAGCAGACCTAAAATCTGAGTCAAAATCAAGGACATCCTCGAAAATCGGGGATAGTTGACAGATTGCTATCACAAGGAGCCTTTTTCATACGCTGTGTTTTATAGGTAAATACAAGGCCAGTAGTCATTACACTAATGCAAGCCTAGTCAATAACCAGATGTCAAAACCGGTCCCGGACTTTATAACTTAGAATGTCAATCATATTCAATATTTAGACTGTATATATTTTGTACAGTTTATATGGAACTAAGTGCAATTCACAGTCTTTCGTACACAGTAGAGCCATTCCATGATATCAACGCGGTGCACGAAGTAGTACACGATTCTGAATTATATTTCCTACAACCACTAGGCAGCAATACCGCAGTTCCGGTTCGGATGGAATTTCCTTTACACCTTCTCTCAATGACTGTGCTTTGCTGTTGGTTAATCAATTACAGATGACGTCTTACTACGTCAGTTCAGTTTAGAAGTTCACTTCCCAAGTGCCCAATCACATGAGGTGGGCGGGTTTTACTTTTGCGCTTCGGATTCCTTCTTTTTACTAGGAAGAGTTTAGTTGAGCAGGTCTGGGACTCTTGTTTGTTGCAATTTGTAGTGGACTTCCTAGTGAGGTAAGTTTATCCTCATAGGTTTACTCACTCTGCAAGAAAGTTGTTAAAGTCTGTGTTAGTAGGTTAAAATATACATAATTTCTCTCTTCGCTGTACAAATGTACTTTCTTGGGGTGACCGTGTCTGGAAGACACAGAGATGTCAGCCAGAGGTTACGGAAGACTGTTTCCTTTGCATCTCATACACTGTTGCACATTATTCCGGCTTGTTCCCTCTCCGTATTATTAGTTATTTGTTTTACAAGTAAACCTAGATGTAATGGTTGTGCAGTTCACTTCTATGCTTATACTAGGAGTGTGGGTTTCCTACGCTGTAGTAGTAACTCAACTAGTACGTTAATTGTCCCGTTATAGTTTATGAAAACTGCATGTTGAAAATCCATACTGCCGTATATGATTATATTCGGATTACGCAGGTTATGATATATGCCTGTTTGAGGATGATAGGATCAAAGACTTAGTAATGCTATGATTTAAGTTTTTTAGTGCACTATAGTATTAGTGGAAATAAACACTGTGATCATTGTGTAATGTACTATATTTTTCCAGTTTATTATTTTTGGCACACGTCTTTCACTGTATTGCCTCAGAACTCAATATATGTTCCAACGTATGTAGTCATTAATTTGTGGAAATTATATTTTGTCTTGGCTGTTAAACAAAACGGGATGTATCTAATCAAAGTCAGGAAAATAATCAGACACTTGACATATTAGTACTATTAACTGTAGACATTGACAGAACATCAGAAAATGCATTAATTCATATTATTAAGTAAAATAATTCTATAGCATTAAATTATAGTCACTATTTATTAAATGTAATTCACCTTTTTTTAATCCAAAAAAAGAGGGACAGAGCTAAAATTTCAGTTAGAATCAGGGACAGTTGAGAGGTGTGTTTTGGTCTTTTTTTACTGAAAATGTATGTCAGAATCTTTTATTCATAGTCCTCCATTTCGAATATAAGTAAACCTAAGTGTAAATAGTGTCTTCCCCACTCTGAATTTTTTGAAAGGATGCAACTTGTAGGGTTACCATACCATTTTAGTAAGGGGAGTAGTGCTAAGAAATCAAATCGCAGAAATGTCAAACTGTAAGAGTTTTCTGGTACACATTTTTCTCTTATAAACTTGCTGATACAGAAATGTCAATTCAAGACTATTTTAATGAGGAATTTAATAGTCATTAACAATTTTTGAATTTTGTTTGAAAGTAGGGAATATATTTTTAATAGTTAGTTACAGAGTACTGGCTATTTTAAATAAGAAAATATAAGTTTTTGTTTTTAATATGAGATTCTTGGATGATGTAGATGGGAAGAACTTTTTACTTAATCTGACCTGAATGGGAACGTTTTTCTTGACTAATGTACTAGACATAGTTTGTCCATAATCGATACCACATTTAAATGCAAAGCTGTTCATAAGTGATTTGGTGATGATCGACTTTGTAATAATGTCACCAGACCTGAGGCCACATGATTTGACACTTGAGTTAAGAGATGCGCCAAACTGTCAGTTGGTGATGAGTTGGGCCATATGACTGTGTCAGAGGCAATCTGGCCAAGGAAGCCCAAAAGTGGAATGAGTGTCTTGGGATGTCTGTCAGATGGTTTTGTGGTAGATGCGTTCAGCTGTCATTTTTTGGAAGTGCCTTCTTCATATAGTGGGGGAGATGGAGATGTGGACTCCAAATGGATAATGTTCAACACCTCAGTTTTTGAGGTGGTGATATGAAATGGTGATTAAAAATGTGAAAACCTGTCATGATGGTAACTCTGTTACTGGGTGACACTAACAGTGAGAGAAGATGTCAAGATAAAAGGGCTTCTGTGCAGTGATAACTGAAGGGTCTTTAGATATGATTTTTGAGTACTGAAAGGTCGGGAAGGCAGCAGCTGTGCAGTTCAGTGACGTGAAACCCAGACGTGGGAGGAGTTTGCAGGCCCGTGGAGAATGATGTTTAGATGGACTCAAAAATAATTTTTTGAAATCGTCTTGCTGTTCTCTGAGATGGGGGTGAACATCGCCAAGGCTATTTTCAGAAGATTGGAAAAGTACTGAAATCCTGCCCGCATCTGGTGACATGGTATGGTCAGCAGGTGAAAGTCAGTCCATGGACAAGCCCTCCTTTTGAGGAGGCAGAGAAGAATCAAGTGATGAATTTGGATGGGAATCTGCCGCTGAGCGAGTTGAGCGTGTAGGTAAGGCTGTTGGAGCAGTTCACTACTTGCCAGAAATGCAGACGGTTCTAAAACTTTTTGGGTTGTCATGATTACAGCCCATTTATAATGCTGCTTGAAAGGTAGGGACACTGTTTGTGGACTGAAACTGGACTTTAGTCCCCATTTTCAAAAAAAGAGATTGTGCTGCTTTACACACTGGGAAACGTCTGTGTCACACTGAGGAGAGGAGACTTCATGAAAAAGTTCCATCTCTGATTCAAGAGGAGCAGTGTGGATTCCACACTGGCTTTGTCTTTACATGGATATTGGAAGAGAATGAGGGTTTCAGTGTGGATTAACTGTGTTTTCTGGCTCTAAAGAAGGCGTCTGATATTTTGTCTTGGAATGTTTTGTGGGCAGTGTTGCAACAGTATAAGAGCCCCACGGCTACTAATGCATGACATTTGTCCTTGTGTTTGCTGAGCAAGAGTTGTATCCCTGTTGTATGTGTTAAGGCAGCTATGTCGTGAACCTAGGCTTGCCAAGGGTGTGCCTCTTTTCCTGTTCATGATTTTAAGCACATGATGTTAGGGTGTGTTCATATTTAGAAAATATCCTGTTTGGAAATTTGAGGGTCACATTTTTGTTAAGTCGGCGATACTCACTTGATCTCAGGCGATTTGCCATCTATGGCATGCACTGGGGTGGGTCAGTGCTTTTGAGGAAAATGAAAATTAGCACTTAATTCAGATCTCAGTGTTCTGACAGTGATGCCGTAGAAAATGGTTAAGTGCTGTTTGCATGTGAAAGGAGGACGGCTTCTACATCTGGAAGAGTGTGCTTCTTGCTGCCCTGTTCCCAAATGCTGGTACCTTGGATCAGGAGTTTGATTAGTGGGTGTATATAACAGTGGAAATATTGCAAGTGGTTTACTAGACTGATGGTAAAATAAGAGCTAATTCTTAAGATGAAATTTGTAGTTTTATGGATAACCCTGTGTTCACCTTCACCTGTGGCCAGTTTTCAGTTTGGGTTCTGCTAATGTCTGCAGGGGGTTCCATTTAAATTGATAGGTAATATGAGCATATTTTCAATGTATTTGTGGAAGCAGTTGGCTTAAAATGTAAAATGAAGTGTTTCTTTTTTGGGGGGGTATTTTGTTTTCTCCCCTGCAGCTTGCCTCTCTACCTTTACCAGATCTTCTTCCAGTTTCCTCTCTAGACTTGCCCTCACTCATGCTTGGGGCGTATGAGGAGACTGAGGCATCCTAGTGCAGCATCATGTTGATACTGAGAGTATTTGTACTTAAGTATAACTCCCATTTCCCCTTTTGCTTGCCTGTAATTTTCAGAAGGGTGGTCATGCAGTGGTGATTGTACAGAGCTTTGTCTGTTTCCATAGCAGCTCATTTAGTGCCCTGTCCCACTTATTCCCACGGAGGACACTGCCGCCTTGTGTGACTCCAGCTTCCACCAGGTGCATCTAGGGGTGAATCCTCTCACCAGGATAGGCACTTTCATCCTTCCCCTGCCAACAGTTGGGTGCAGAGTCGCTAACTGAACCTGGGCCACAGTTAGCTCTATCTGTCTACACCATGGCAATGTAAGTGGAAATTCTTTACTTGTTTTCTTTTTGTATTTGGGCACTTCTAACATATGTTGGTATGTCTAACAGCAAGATGAGACTGTTCTCTTAAAAAATATATATTTATTAATTTATTTTACTAAAGATTGAATCCAAAATGCCAATTATTAAATCATCTATTTCCGTCTTCCTGAGGGTGTGTAATGTCATTCCATCTATTAGTAATGTTAACAGCAATGAGATCTCGGGCTCTTTTTGATTTTTGGTTTAATGTGAATCACTATTAAAAGAATATTTTTTTAACTAAGGAAATATGGAAGCTTACAAAAGTAAGTGGCTATTTTGGTAAGGAGCTAGTATGTAAATGCAAGCTATGGTCATTTATGGCATTGTCAGTAGGACGCTGTTAGTTTCTGAAGTACTATTTTAAAATACATTACTTTTGAAATAATTATGTGCATTTCATCAGTAGTAGACAATGTGTCAAGCTGTGTGTCTGTAAGGGCTGTGAGTGAAGGCAGACAAAGCTAACCATTGTAAAGATTATCCGAGGTGTTGGTAATGAAGCAAGTGACCATTCATGGTGAGTGCATGGATGCTGTTTGTGGATAAAAGTGACTGACTTATTTTTTTAAGTCAAAATGTCCAAAGATTTATCTGTAAAGGTCTCTCTTGCTGTGGTTTTGTTATAGCTATACTTTTTATAGTTATAAATTTTATTACAAAATTATATGTGGTCTCACTAGGTGGACTGTGCAGTGTTCCTTGACTGCTTAAGCAGAAAACTTTATGTGTGTGTGTGTGTGTGTGTGTACGTAGTCTTCAGCTTTTTGTAGTGATCAAAAGGATGAGATTGCATATACAATTGGAAGAAAAGAGATTTCTTAGCATGGTTGCTTGGTTCATTGTTTGTGCAAAAAAGTGAGGAACTCTGTAATTTGGGAAGATCTTTGAGTAGAATCCCAGCTCACTGGGATAGAGAGGAAGATTTTGAGTTTGTTTGGGCATCCAGTGAAGATACTTCCCACCCTGAGGTGCCTGTCATGAGAGGTTTATCTTAAATGCTGTGCTAGGCAGGAGTCAGAGACTAGACTTAAGACACTGTGGAGATATTATTTTTAGTTATCTTACCTTGGAGATCCCAAATAATAAGCTGGGCCATGTTCTTTGGGATATGAACTCTAGTCTATCTTGTTTAGTTTATGTCCCCCACCATGCCTTAGGTAGGTCAAAGTAGGCAGTATGCACTGTTTTGTCCTCATCCATTGCTTGGTGACCTTCAACAAGTCCACCAGGTTCATTAGGCATTACCTTGCCTTTGACAAAACTAAGTTAGGTTTGGTCCAATGTCTGAAGGTCTTGTGTGTCACTGTCATACCCCCCCCCAGTTTGTCATTGTTAATCATTATGATTCTTTCCATGCCTTCGCATATGAGACTAGTCAAACTAATGGTCTGTAGTTTCCAGGAGACTTTGATGGTCCACCCTTGTACAGAGGAATGACCATTGCAGTCCTTTATTCAAGTGGCATGCAGCCTGTGCAGAGGCTAAGGTTGAATAGTGACACCAGAGGCATTGATTGGTCATATTTCAGGCTATTTAGGTGGCATCCTGGGATATTATCATGGCCCATCAAAGCTGTATTCTTGGCCTTAGTTGGAGGGGTTATGTAAGATGGAATTTTTTGGGAGATGGCTAGAGGTTGGGTAGGATAGTTGTAGCTGAATTTGTCAGCCAGAAGATTTGCTGTATATCTCAGTTCTGTGAAAGTGACCACCCCAATACTTTGGCACACTGTTTTCCTTTGAGGTTTCGGACATATATTTTGAGAAGAAAAGTGTTTTTGTCCCTGAAGTTCTCCCAAATGTGCACTGTTTTATAAGAAAGTGTGAAAATGATTTTTATAAATATTTTTCAGACATAAAAAAAGGGAAGAAATATGAAAAAAATTTTTATAATCTAAATATTGAAGAGTTTCAAGCATTACAGAATTTATCTAGAAATGATCTGTTAACCATAAGACCAGCTGATAAAGGGGGAGGTCTTGTAGTTTTAGACACTTTATTCTATGATGAATTAATGCTTAAGATGTTAAGTGATGTAGATAAATATCAAAAAATTGATTCTACTAAATTATCTAAAATTATAAATACAGTGCAGGATATGCTGTATGACTTATGTGTAGATTAATCACCAAACAACTATATGATTATTTCCTAGTCAATACACCCAATGTTCCTAGTATTAAAGGTCTCCCGAAGATGCATAAATCAGAATATCCCCCACCCATGCGACCCATCGTGGCAGGGGAAAAATGGGTGACAGAATATATATCTAATTATTTAGAATCTAAACTAGGACCTGTTGTGAGGCGAATACCTACCATCTTAAATGACACCTATTCATTGTTGAATGATATAGAACAGCTAACGGATCGGATAGAACACATCCCCACCCTAATATTGGTATCATTAGATGTAAAAAACCTGTTTACAGTTATACCCAATGACTATGGAGTTGAGGCAATAAGGGATGTGTTATTAGAGGAGAAGTCCCTAAATAAGGATATGCAGTATTTAATATGTACACTGTTGACTCTAGTCTTAGAAAATAATGTATTTATGTTTAAAGACAATCTCTATATGCAAACATGGGGTGTGGCAATGGGCACCCCATGTGCAAATTCGTACGCTAATCTTATGTACTACTGGGAATCTAGATATTTGTTTAATACTCACTATATGGATAATATCGTCTTATATAGACGGTTTGTTGATGACGTTCTCATATTATGGAAGGGAGAACAGTCAGATCTAGTGGAACTAGTTAACTATCTGGAAACAACGACTGATTTCTTAAGATTCACTATAGATTATTCACATAACAAGATTGACTTTTTAGATATCTTTATCTTGAAAGATGATAATAACTTGCTTACTACACAACTGTTTAGGAAACCTTGCTGGAAGAATGCAATTTTGAATTATAATAGTATGCATCCTCGATTCATTTTTTCAAACATAATAAAGAATCAGAGAGCCAGGATTACTAGGTTGTGTACTTATACATCAGATAGAAATGAACAACTTGTACTGTTGGATAAGTTATTTGCAGACAGAGGATATCCAGTCAGTCTTATAAATAGCTCTAACAGCGGAACTCATTCACATATAAAAGTTAAACAGAGGACTAATATGGCTATACAACATACGTTTAGAAACAATAAAAAAGAAGACACTATAGCTTTTACTTTGAGATACACTAATGATAATTATAACATCGTAAAAATTATAAAAGAGAATTGGGACATTCTTACAATGGATAATGGTCTTAAAGATTTAGTAGGTTTGACACCACATTTCAGATATAGAAATGCTAAGAATCTGAAAAGATGGCTATGTACAGATAAAATGATCAAGAAACCTATAATCAACAGAGACATTGGGTTTAAGATGGGAACTTGGCCATGTGGAAAATGCAATATGTGTAAATACATTAATACAGAAAGTGAATTTATAATACCATACCTGAACCATACACACAGGTTTGCTTTACATGCTACATGTAACACTATTAACCTAGTATGTTTGGCTACTTGTACTAACTGCCAAGCATTTTACGTAGGTCTCACCTCCAGAAGGCTCAGAGATCGTATATACAATCATACATATGAGATTAGAAAGATGACTTTAACTAATGCTCTAGCCAAGCATATCAATCTTAATCAAGATCATCATTTTAATTTTAGAGTTTTACAAATAATTAAACCTTCAGTGAGAGGTGGAGATAGAATGAATATACTAGCCAAGGCAGAGCTGGATTGGATATTTAAATTACGAGCACACATAGAGCGTGGATTAAACATTAGCATCAGCATTAAACCGATATTGGAAGCACGCAGGTAGGAATGAACATTTTAGACACAAAACATAGCATGATGTGTTGATTATATATAGTAATTAATTACTATCATTTCCTCTATCAGCACGCTGCCAGCTATTATTTGTCACCCACCATTGACTAATTTTTTATATATGTTTATGTATGTTTTGTATACTTTAGTAGATTTTTTATACATTGACCCAGAATGATAGGTTATATAAGGTATTTAACCATTGATTGAATGCATATATAATACAGGCAGATAGGTAAGACATGTGAATTGAGCTAATGAACTATAGTCTATAGATATCAACCATCATGCATATTTATATTCACATATATATGTGTTAAAATGGATAAATGTATTATTTCCATATAGCTAACTACTATATATATTAATATATTTTATGTTTTATGTTTTATATTTATATGTTCATATTAATGCTCAACTATCCGTATGGAATGTTTGGTATTTAGATAAATCAGTTCTATACACATTAATTGTATATAGATTTTTAGGATTGTTCTTTAAGGCATATTGGTAATAATCTCTATATATATAATAATATTTTTAATATGCAAGTATTTATTTATATACCTACATTTATATACATAGGAATGTTTTCATTAGATACGGATATATATATGTATTTTTATTTGTTGATGCAGTTGTTTTAACATATGTAGTCAGACTAAAGAACAGAAGTAAAGTGATGTTATGTCTTTTTAAAAACTTAACAAATGCTTCACTACCTGATCACTTGATTAACTAATTAATCATTGTAGTTAATTGATTAATTTTTAGCATTTAGTTAGTATATAAGCAGAGTGATTTATTCATTTAAATGTAACCTGATGAAGCATACTCGGCGTATGTGAAAGCGCTCATTCTCTGGTCTTGTCTTGTGGAATTAAAGTTTTTATTTTCCTACATCGTGGTGGATTCCTTGGTTTTTATCCAGGTTTCGGAAATAGCTAAAGAAGGCCTTATGGTTGTCCTTGGCCTTGGATGGATTCTTTACCTCAAAATTTGCTTTGTTTTGTTGGACTTTAGTCCTCTTGGTTTATTCAGTTTGAGAGAGTTTTATAGATATATATATCATTTTTTTTTTTTTTTTGGTGTTGCACTTTCTTTTTTTTTTTTTTTTCTTTTGTTTAACTGGTTTAATTTTGGATTCCAGCAGGGTGGTTTGTTTTTTGAGTTACTTGTGGTGGGCACAGCAGCCTCTGTGCAGTCATGGACATGGCTGTACAGAGCTTCTGTGAATAATTCTGGACAGGCTGCAGTGTTGTGAGTTTGATGGTGGCTTGACATTTTGACATGTTGTCACTTAAAGGCAGTTTGCCTTGGAGTTTTTCTTAACTGTTGCAGGGTTTGCTGGAGCTATAGAATTCTTATTCTTTGTGGTCAGACTTTACCAAAGAGTACATATCACTGGGGGGGGGGGGGTGCAGCATTCTCCCATATTTGAGAGCACCAGGTTCAATATGTTGGTGCATATGACTACTAGAAGTACCAAGTGTTCCAGGGTGTTTGTGTTTACAAAGTGAAGGAATCTCTGCACCAGCAAATTTGAGGTTGCTTAATCCCAATTTATGTCTCCCCATAAGTATGATAGTTGGCTGATTGGTGAGTGTCTCCAGTACGCCCAAGTATGATTTGTTCTCCTCCTTGCTACTATAAGAAGGTGTTTAGGTGCTTTTGTCTTGCTCACTGACTAGGAAAGTGGGAAGATTGGAAAGGACAAGCAGTCCTCATTTGATGGCAGCCTTTGCATTTAATCTATGTAGTGTTAGTTTTCTGCATGTCACTTAGCCGGTTTTACCCATTTTCAGTCTTATTTTTGTTGTGGATAATTCTCTATCAGCAGCATTGCTTCCCTTTCTTCCAGTGTCTCTCTTGTGTGTATGCATTTCTTCACTGGGGAGCTTACTTGATATATGTAGTACCCTCTTTATTAAAGAAATATTTCTTCACACATAGGGATGTCTTTTTGGATGGACAAACTAGATGCTTGTGTAGATTGCCAGCTGTTGGAAAGGAGCAGTTTTCTTATGCATGATATGGATGGGACTAATACAGATTCGATTGGAACACAATGCATCAGAAAGTTGTCAGCACGTGGCTCAGTCTTCCTCGAGTTTTAGCTCCCTTTGACTTGCTTGCTTCTTATACAACCTTGCCATGGATTACATATAGTCAGCTAGTAGATTTAGTGCCAATATCTTTCCCAAACGTAGCATCTATAATTCTCTTTAGCTGATATGAGACATTATTGAGGAGCTACATGTTTGAGATTGTATTCTTTTGTGAAATTAGAATTATAAAATCAAATTTTTACTTGGCTTCTAAACTCTGGATGGTTTGCCAGGAGATATTACCATAAGTAAGCACTCGTGCTCGCTCTCTCTCTCTTTTTTTTTTTTCCCCTCTCCCTAGTTCTACATTCCCATTAGTGACTTTTTAAACAGTGCCCTGTGAACACTTAACCTTTGTAGCATCCACTGACATCCACTCCTACTCCCACCTCATCTGCATTGTCTAGTCACTTTTATAATATTTGCATAAGTCATTGAACCGTAACACATAATTGGAACCATTAAGCTGACTCATTCTCGTATGCTTAGCAGAGCCTTTGGCCTCGGGTCTGGACTTGGAATTTTTCAACCTTGGGACCAATTGAATCCTTGTGTTGCCTGTCTTTTTATGGTGTAAAGAATGCATTGATAATGAATGAAGTTGCTGCTCTTTGAGATTTTAATTTTTCCCTGGCAAATCAGTACTGGTTATACTAGTGATTGCTTAGAGCATGGTGACTCTGTATGATGGGCACAGCTAACATACCTTTATTAACTTTTCTAACCACTTGTCAGTCATGGACATGTTCATCATTTGTGCTAGGTTTCACTATCCAATAAAACTGCCTGTTTGCACACTGCTTAGAAATGTGGTAGGAAAATTTAGAAAAGTTTCTGTTTACAATCCTTTATAGAGGAACAGCACTCCACACTGTTTCCTTCAGTGATGTTATTGTCACTGTCTTCAGACATGGTCTAAAGCTTGTTGAATAAGATACAAAAATGGCTGTCAAAACTCTACATTGCTTGACCAGCTTGGTGAAAAAACTTTTGCAAGTATTAAAACTTGCATTGATGCTTTTATTAAATGTTTAAATCCCTTAACATTTGTAAACTATAGACCAGTATGTAATCTCTTTGGAAACAAATTTCTGGAATGCAGTAAATAGTATGGGCAAAAAAATAAGCATTGTACTAGAACTCATTCATAAAGAGCCATCATGAAACTGCCATTAGCTCAAGTTTGTATCTCTCCTTGTTAACAGGTAAGCTCCCATCAGCATACAGCCTTCCATAGCTGTGTCGGCCAGTGAGGCACCTGCCCCCTTTTTATGTTACTGCTGTATTAAATGTCTGCTTACTAGCACAGAAGGTTATAGAACAGCATGTGCTGAAGATCTACCACTGGCTTTTAGCAGAACTATGGGTCCACACATTGTCCGTCCCCCCCAACTTACCTTTATTATAATTGGAAGTATACGGGAAGAAGTAAATTCCAGTGTGGACCACATCAAGGTTGTTCTGCTTAATGCCAGAGATGTTAACAATAAATTGCACTGTTTCGAGGTGCATCTGTAGACTGAACATGTGTTTTGTAACAAAGACTTGATTTCAGTATAAAGATTGCTGTCCTTCTCCTTTACTGGATTTCAATACATATTACACATTCAGACCCACTGTAAACTGCGGAGGGGTATCCATATTTGACAGAGACTCAGTTGTCTAAAGACAAATTCCCTTCTGCTCACCCAACTTCCTGGACTTCAAATTACTCTAACCAAGACAAGTTACTTCACACCATGTTTAACTTCTCCAAATCGTTTGGGTTTCTAATACCATGACAGGTACAGACCCAATTCCTAAGTCAGGGTATGATTAAAGTTCATGAAATTAATATTCTTTCAATCTTTGTTAGCCTGTAATGTTCTTCTGAGCACTTGCGATGTGCCCAGAATTTTTCATACCCTGCTGTACATCACCTTCTGTGTCCCAGCAGGACCACACACTGTTGCTACCCATTACCCATTAATACAAATATTTTTAAACATGATTTCAGCTGTCATTGATTTGGTGCCATAAAGTTTGGATATGCCCATACATTCCTAAACTTGGAAAACGTGGTAGTCTTTTTTTTTTTTTCTAGTTTCCCAGCACACTAGAGGGTGAACAGTTTCTAGATCTCCTCCTTAATAGAATTGTACTTGGTTGCACTGTTCCTGCAGTATTTTTGTCTGTAGTCCATTCCTATTGAAGCAACAGAATGAGCTCTCAAATTTCAGCTCCAAGATTTACAGCCCCCATGTAGCCACAGCTGCCAATTATGCCAGTGAGGTTTACTGTCATCTAACAGAGAGGTAAACCAAATGGTTCTTGTCTAAATGGAATGCCAGCAGCAAGAAAATTATATAATAAAGAAATAAGCCCAATCTCTTTACTGCAGATGCTAATTTTAATTCTAAATCCTTGTTTTAACTACATCAGACAACTAAAATTATTCCACAAATTCCTTCCCCCAGACTGTAATGGAACATGTCCTAACTACTCTCTCTAAAGCTAAAAATTACCTGAATGGACTCCAATAATAGACGTGCTTGCTTAATTAACAATGTCAGATATGCCCCCTCTGAATCCCTACGTAATGTGTTCAGCTCAAGCATAGCCACATAGTATGTTTCGTAGGTATGGAAAATGACTTCATTAATGCTCCTTTCTAAAGGAGACCTAGTCTCCAGTCTTGAGACCTGTAGACCTGTCAGCCTGGGAATTCTAGTTTACAAAGTCATGCAGCATATTGTATCTGATTTCATAAACTCTAGTACAAAAAAAAAAAACATTTCTCTAGACCTGCAGCAGTCTGTTTTTGTGAAGAGTAAACTACTTTGAGAAAGTCGTCGTAGCTGTAGATGTGACTGTGAAGTTCGTAAGATGTACCTGGATCTGGCCAAGGCCTTTTACTCTCTTCCCCATGGAACTGTAAACAAGCCTGAGTGCAGACCCTAATGAACCTTTTCTGCTTGGATGTGGACCTGACTTGTTTTGCCTTCCTGGATGCATGAGGTGCCCTGTGAGGATGAGTGTAGGTAAAGTGATTATGGTCCATGCACCAAGTGTGACTTGTAAACTCTGTGACACTTAAGAAAACAACCATTGTCAGATCGATCATAACATCTCCAGTCTAGATGTGGCCTTTGTACAGCAACAATGTTCCTCAAAGTTTTCCAAGGCCTTTGATTTTGTTGACTGTTCTGTACTTTTACTCTACAGTCAGAGGTAGTGGGCTACAGTTTTCTCTGCTGGTTTAAAAGTTATCCAAATCACTGTATCAGTTAGTGGCATAATAGCTGTTCAATCTAAAATACAAACGTAGATACTCCCCAGGGCTCTCGTCATAGGCTGCTTTTCTCCTCCATGTTCATTTTGTCTAGTTTTTGTTTATTGGACTGGTGCAAGACCCTTTTTAGCCACCTTCTGGTCAAAATGGCAAATGGTGTACACAGTAGTTAAATAGCATATTCAATACATGTTGACATTTACACAGTAATCCAATTAAAATTACAAACCTCTTCTGTGTAGAAGTTAACAGTATATAGTATTGCAACAAATTAGTCTAGTAAAATAGTACAACTAAACAGATACAGTTCTGAGGGGGTGGGGCAAAAGTTGAAGTAAATGACCGAATGAACTAACATATTTGGTATTAGTATGATGTTAAGATTAATGTGAAACAGTGTAGTGTAAATGTAAACAAGCCACTGAATCTTTAGTTATATCAAAGCAACAGACTTTACCTGAATAGGTGAAGCATGTGGATTTTTCATTCTGTAAATATAATTTCAACCCCCCCTTTTTTAATATCCTGTAATTCTGTAATCTAGTTTGAAAGAGAATTCCATGAAGCAGGGCATAGTTGTGCGAAACTATCTTTCACAGATAGCCATGTAATATTTAGGTCTAACTAGCTCGATAGTAGCTTTATTTAATGTATGGGAGGATTGATGGACTAGTAATTTGTTGTAGAAAGGGAAACATCCTTGGGGATCTGAAACAGGATTGTGAGGGCAAATCATTTAGCGGTGTCAAAGGTCACGACTCAAAATTTATTTGTAGTAAGCCAGTTCCATGTCTGTGTGTGTGTGTGCCCTTTTGCAGTGAGTCTGAGATATGTTAAATTAATTTGTGGGCAAAATTAAATATTGTACCCTTGACACTGTCAGCCCAGCTTTTTGTAAATAATTCTGTCATTTGTGAATATTGATATGATTTATACAGAACTATATGTTATGTACCGAGCTTCAAGGATGTAACCACAGCATACCTTGCTGGAACATAGAAGATTAACTTATAAAACTTCAAGAAAATAAGCTGAAATTAAGTGCTTTACGATGTGCTATAAAAATTAGTTTAAATGCAACAAGGAGACAGGATGTCTAGAGCTAGAAGTTTTTTCTATCGTCTTGGAGAGAAGTAGTTGCTAGGTTTAAAATGTGTAAAGTGTTTTGCTTTATGACTTCCTAGCAGCTGCACAGTTCTGAGAGAGATGCATTTTTAACGCAGAGATGTTAAAAAGTCTGTTCATTTCCCAGGCTAAACAGAAACTTCTGTCAGGTGAGAGTGGTGTCACTCAAGCTAATCCAGCAGTAAACTGTGATATTAATTTAAGAACTCTCTCAGAGCGAGACTGTACATTTTGTATTTTATCTTGGACCTACCAAGAACATCCACTCCTCATCAACATCTGCACTTGCTTCACACTGTAAGTAAGATGTAGGGCATAGTATCCCTTTTAGATATAGATAGGTATATAGTAAAGATTAGTTTAGATGTTTTCTGTATTTGTATTTGAGACTGTTCTGCAGTGTTGTTTATTTCCTGTGATTTTTGAACTCTGAAGTAACTGTGTTTGTTATTGAGTATAGCTTTGTTCTTTTATTTATTATTAAATATATTTAAGCCTTATTGAGTATAGCTTTGTTCTTTTATTTATTATTAAATATATTTAAGCCTTATTGAGTATAGTTTTGTTCTTTTATTTATTATTAAATATATTTAAGCCTTATTGAGTATAGTTTTGTTCTTTTATTTATTATTAAATAAATATATTTAAGCCTATCTTTGTGGCTGATATTTGTGAGACATGTTTAAGCTGTTAGTGTACTTGCATATGTATTTAGTGACACTGTAGAGGCCACTCCTAAATAGCCTTGCTCTTAGTCAAAACTACCATTTGGATAATAGTAACATTACACAGGATTAGACACCATTTGTTAAGGGCTTTATAGTAGCTGATAAGAGTTGGCTGGTGGCAGCTGGAACTACCTAATAGTCTGGGCAGATGGGGGCATAGCTAGTAAACCTGTGCCAGCATTCCCGAGGTTTGTGTGTGCGCTTGTATATAAATCAAATCTCAAGGTTTGTGTGTGTCAGCTACTTGGGCAGGGACACGAAGCACTGGTTGGACAGAGAGGGTGCTGGCTTGCCCACTCGGCTGAGATCTCAACCCCTATAGGTGTGCCAGTGGGGAGTCTTATTGGGGATCTGGAGAAACCCGCCCCAGACTGACTGATCTCTGTGTGTTGTTAAGGGAAATTGCACTGTGTACTGTGTGTGTACTTGTCATCCTCCCAGTGTGTACATTCCCTCACTGTTGCCAGTTCATAGGTTGGTACTAAGCTATCGGCCCTAGGGCCTATATAAGCCTAGTCCTAACAATTCCGTGGCTATTTCTTCCCACACTATTTACTTCCCTGGACCCCTGTCTAGCAGGGTGACTGACGTGATCCCCGGGGTGAATTTCCTTTCTCCCATCCAATCATCAAGGTTCCTTTTGAAGAGGGCCAAAGAAGCGCTCTGCTTGATATGTATGGGCAGTCTATTCCAGAGTCTGGGGAGTCTGTCTGGGTCAAGAACTTATCCCTTCAACTTGTTTTGTTTATTGTGATGACAAAATTTAGATCTTTGAAGCGTGTGGCTCTGAGGGATTGGGATTTCTTTAATAAGTGTAGCATGTGCAACCGCTCTGGTTTTGACATGGCTTTGTACGTTAAGCAGAGATCGCCTAGGAGTAGACGATATGCGACAGAGTATAGCTGGAGTTTTTTAAGGCGGTCAGCATAGGGCATCTGCTTTAGGCCTCTGATTCTTTTAGTGAGGTATTTCTGCGGCCTTTCCAGTTGTTGCAGATGTCTTGAGAGGTACATACCAAATGGGGCATTGTATTCTATAATGGGTCTAATGAGGGACGAGTACAGTGGAACAATGACCTCCTTTTTTCTGGATGAAAAGCCCTTAGTGCTGAGGTGTACCACATAGAAGGATTTCCTGACTGTGGCGATGTGGTTATTGAAGGTGAGACCACTGTCCACCTGTGTCCCTAAGTCTCTTATCACACTTTCGGTGTTTAGTGTACTGCCACCTATGTGATAATTCACGGGTACATGTTTAAGGGGATAACTATATATTTCTTGGCATTGAGCTTGAGCTCATGGTTCTAGCACCAAGTATCTGTTTCTGCAAGGCCCTTTTGTAGAGTATCCACATCATTTGGGGATTCAGTAATTGCTCCCAGTTTTCAGTCATCTGCAAACTGTTAGCCAGAGTCCCTTAGTGTTGGCCTGTACTTCAGAGAAGTAGATGCCAAACAAGAGAGGTCCCAGGACTGAACCCTGAGGTACTCCACTTGTCACTTATCTGGAGCTGGAGTCAGCTACTTTTACAGTGTGGGTTCTGTCAGTAAGCCAGTTGGCAACCCATCGAGTGACGTAGGGATTAATGCCCAGCTTAGTAAGTTTATCTATGATTCCAGAGTGGGGGATGGTGTCAAAGGCCTTGGCAAGGTCCAGATAGGCTGTGTGGACTGCCTTACCCTCGTCCACGGCTCTGGAGACTGATTCGAAGAAGACAGTAAGGTTCAGGAGACAAGATCGGCCCTTCATGAACCAAAACTGGGTGGGGTCCAGTGTTTTAAGGTTGCCAATGTCTTTGTTTATAAGTTCCATGATAATACGTTCCATGGCCTTGCAGATCAGGCTCGTTAGACTGAGGGGGCGGTAGTTCCCAGGATCCAAGGTGGACCCCCCCCCTTGTGGAGTGGGATAACTGTAGCTGTGCGCCACTCAGTGGTCACGAAGCCTGAGGGTGAGGGTATGATTAAACATGATACTTGGGTGAGGTGCCAGTTCATTTTGTAGTTCATGTAGTACACAGCCCAGGATGTCATCTGGTCCCATGGATGCTGTATTCTTAGCTTTGTGGAGTGCATTTTTTTACCTGTGTGGCCGTTATTACCAGAATTTGGTAATCTTCCAGTATTGAGATGGGCCATTTAGGGGGTGAGAGGGGGGTGAAGTTGGCACTGAATCGATCTGCCAGGATATTGGCAGTATCCGTGGGATCAGTATATTTAATGCCATTCTGTTGTAGCTCAGAGCAGATCTGAGCATTGTCATTTAGATTCTTGACATAGTTTTAGAATGCCTTGTGATTGTCTTTGGAAATTTTATTTTCGTAACTAGCTTTGGAGTATTTTATGAGGGATCTCAGATTCTTACTGAGGCTGGTAAGGGAGTTTTTTGCATCCTGGGATTTTCCTCTTTTCTGCAACAGTGGTGAGGATTGAGCCTCCTTGATTACTGGGCCAGTTCAGGGGGTGTCACAGTACCATCTACATAAAGTGTGACTTTTAGGCAAGGCAATTCCCAGATGAAAAGGCGACCTAACACAGTGCCCTGAACTCCCACTAGCAATAATCAGATGAAAATGTTGTTGCTGTTATCTGAAATGGTAAAAGTTATGGTGGATAATTATAGAACTAAAGAGAAACCTAAGTCTGCTAGTTTATTTAACAAAGTCATGGTCCACAAGTTCATAGAGCTTTATCCGAGTTGGAGTAGATTTCTGAGGTGAGAAAAAAGATTGCTGTCTGAGTGCTATAATTGGGACAGAACCCATATTGCTTTATATTTGAGAATTACGTCATACACCTGTTTTGGATACTTTTGTTAAGGAGCAAACACTTGGATTTGGCTTATAGCCTATTGGAGTCTTGGGGCGAGATATGTTTGGCAAAGGAATGATAAGGGCATGTTTGAAGCTGGGAGGAAACACACTGATAGAATGAGAAGTTAAACGGATGATCCAGTAGCTTGGTGAGCAGAGAAGGCTTGTGGTTATGCATTTTGGAGTGTTGTGGGTAGTTGATGTTGGAGTTGAAGTTAAGGGTCTGGTTTTGCAGTGATAGCCTTGAGTAAAAGAGTGGGGCATAGTCAGGGCTTTATCCCTCTGTGCCTTAAGGCACTTCTGCACAAAAATATTTGTCTTGAATTTAGTCTTTCTGGTAAACTAGCACTTGCTTGTCAGAACCCAGTGATAATCTGTTGTTGACTTTCTGAGCAGTCCCAAGACCACAGGTAGACCATTAATTTGCGATGTTGCAAAAGCATTGAATGCTTTACCATCTGACACTTGCAGTATCTGAAACTCATCTAGTTTCCCCTAGATAAAGTGACGCCAGTGTAGCAGTCATTGTACAAGATGTGCACTTTCTTAACTCCATGTCACTACATTATATATTCCTAATCTTCATTCCCCATATCTCAAGCCATTTTTCTTGCATACTAGTTTTAATCCTTGCTTGACTGCTTGAGGATCGTATCCTTGCTGCTGGTTTGCCTTTTTCTTGCAGCATAGATTGTTCATGTCTTTGAGAAGGATGTTTTCTTTACACATTAACCTTTCCCCGTTGCAGGCTACCTGTTTTGTGTAGATGGTGGATCTTGCTATATTTTATGGTTTGTCAGTTTTCTTTTTGATAAGTTGTACTTTGATCAGTTTTACGTGTTCTTGCTAATTTTTGTGTCTCTTATTTATACCTTTTGAGTTTTCAAACGAGTTCTGAAAGGAAGCGGATGCAATCCGTGAAAGCTCTTACCTTGCTGTGTTGCTATTAAAGAGTGTTGTGTTGGAACCAGTTTGCCTTTTTCTTCACTATTTTGCTGTTTGCTACATTGGTCCTTTATCGGTTCAGAGGTTTGTTCTGACTTGACTTCTGAAATTTCTTTGACTGTGAGGAGTCAACCTTATATTGTCTGTGAAAACTAATTTTTTATGCAGTTTCCTTCTGGCAGACATTGTGTACCTGAGCAACAGGTTCTCTTCATGATGTAGTGTTATATTTGAGTACTCTAGTCCCTGTTTTTCTTGTGCTGAGAGGCCATTTTGCTACATTTTTGAGTGTGGTATTTCCCCATTTAGGAGCTGATATGTTTAAGCTGTATGAATGTGGTAATGCGGTGTTTATAGATGCAGACAGTATAATTTTCAGTACCTTTCAGAGGTAGGTCATGTACGTACCTCTACTTACTAAAACGCAGGTTGTTGTCCTCCAGTCACATCAGCAGCAGTGTTGGAGTAAGGTGGGCTTCATTTCGGCTTTTCCATGGTATGTTGGAATTCACTGTTCTTTTCTTTAGCATAATGAATTAATACCTAACTTTTCCATTGCAGTACACTAATAGAAGCTGCCTGTTTGCAGTTTCAGATACAATAGGACAAATGAGAAACAAAATTTCTTTGGTAATCTCTTCACTGTCTGCAGGCACACAGTGACACTAGTTTACTGCTGGTTTATAGTGGCCCTCCCCATTTTAAGATACATTATTATAAAACATTTTGTCAATGCCAGCTGCCTTTCAGATCAGTTGGATCTTCTAATTAACTGTTCAAAATGTGGTGTCAGTTGAATGCTGGCTGGTTTTGTTTACTTTACAGCCTGTAATGCTTTCATTAGATTGATCATTGCAATATCTTAAGTGGAGTTCAGTACTATGCTTTATTTGAATTGCTACAGACCTGACTGTTTCTGGATCAGGAAGAAATTGCATGCTGGTCAGTTTGATCAGTCTGATAACCTTTAACCCCTTGGTGGTAAGTATTGCCCTTGTGTTTAAGTTAAATATTGTTTGCACACCAGTATCATATATTGCTTAATACTGCTGCTAGGTATTTGTTTAACTTTGTTTCACTTCAGTTTGCTTTCTGTCACTTAGAAACTAGTTTTGCAATCTTGGATTTAAAATTCTGTGTCTTTCATTACAACTCTATGAATGTTTTTAAGATTAATTATTTTAAAATCTGATTGCACGTATTCTTGCAAAATGAGTTTTTCTTAGGATCATAACAAAGGTGCTTTGTCAAGAAATAGCTTGAATTCCTGCAAGCCGTTGCTAAGCCATAAATAGTGTCTTTTGTAACACCTTGAAAGGAACGTCTTTGTTCTCTGCAGTTATGGTAGAAACCCCTAGGCCTCTTTTACACAGCATCTCAAAATCTCAAAGGTGGAAGGTTTTAAATCTCAGACTGGCAATAAAGTGGTTTGTTCATCTTTATAAGTACATCATGGCATTTAATAAGTGATTGACGTGTATTAAACTTAATTTTATTAAAAATGAGGAATGATTAGTATGAGGCTGCTTTTTGTTTGTTAAATAGATCACAGCTCTGAGTTGTGCCCTCAATGTCAGTTGAGAGATAATTTGAGGTGCACCCATCTCTGTATATGTGAGATGATGTGTCTGTAGACACGCTGTATGCTTTCCCTTAAGTTGATATCACTGAGGTTACATTTTATTGTGCTACAATCTTGGAAAAGGTGGTGGTTTTGAAAAGTTGCTGTAAGAAAAGCAGCTGGCAAAAATGTTTGCTGATGGTAAGAAAAGTAAGTTAGGCTCTTACTGCACCACATACCATGGTAATAAGGTAAGTTTTATTTCACGAAAAAGATCACTAGGTTTGTTAGTAAGTACTTATCCATTTAGTAGGAAATGGCCACCTAGTTTGTCAAGTGGTATTCTCTTAACAACAATACAACCAAAATGACTCGTATCGAATATTTTATGTAAGCAGTGTAACAAGAACAGTGTGTGTGGTAGACATCGCAACAGGACTGTGCTGTCTCTTGGTGCCAAGGAACATAGTGGATTTGCAATAAACCATTATTAGAATGACAGATCCATGATGAAGTCTGAAAATGTAGAGAATGCACATAATGGCACACCGTTGTCAATATTGTAGCACGAAAAGTAATTAAAGTGAACAGTGAAGAAATATCAAACTGGCAAGCTAAACAATGGGAGATTTGTGTAGATTAGGACATAGCAGGATGAGCAGTAGCAAGTGCTACCTTTGGTGTGATGTGGGCCGAGACGTGGCTGCAGCGATGCAGGAAGATTGCTGCCTACTTAAAGGGTGCTTTATTTAGAGATTTTTCTTTCCCTGGATGTTGTACATGTAGTAGCTGTGCCTGGTTTTATTTCATTTTTGCCGTGACCCTTGTAAGATGTTTTGTTTTCTGGTAAATCAGGGAGGATTTCAGTTAGTAATGTGCTGGATGTTATAGTTTCACACGTATTATTCAAACAGTGCATGTTTGTGTGCAACCTGCTCTTCTGTTAATTGAATTTTGAAGAGTTGACAGAATAAGGTGGCATACACCTCTCAACTCCTCTGGTTTTGCCTCCTCTTTTCACCCTCTTCCTTGAAGGATTTTTTTTTTACTTTTATTCAGATAAATTGCTGAGGATTGTAGTGTGTTGGTAATGCTTGCTGTTACAGTTTCATCATACTTATGATTCAGAAGGTGCATGTTCACGGGAAACCTGCTGCTCTGTTAACTTCAGTGAATTTGTGGCATGTAATGTGTGGCACTGTAATGCAGTAATCTGTGGTACTGATGAATGTATTTCTATATGTATTCAATATGTAAAATTTGTATTTTCTGTTGGAGCTTTTCTCCTCGGGCCTCCACTGAAAATGGACATTTGTAGCCCAGTCGAGCAAACCTTGTCAACAAATATAAAATAAATAAATAAATTTGAGGAGAAGGCAGAATAAGAAAGCATGCACTTCTCAACTCTGTTTTTTTGTCATTTTTGCCCTGTCCTGTGTAAGCTAATGTGGATTTCCTGATAAGTCAATGAGGACTTCAGTCATTCAGTCGGTAAGGAGGGACATTAAGAGTTTTACATTTTTTACTGTCTATAAAATGCACATTAATGTAATTAAAAACAAAACAACCCCCCCCCCAAAAAAACGCTATTCTGTTTACTTAAATTAATTAGGGTATTTATTTAAAAGCTGTCCCCGATTTTGATCCTATGACTCCCCCCTGTGTAGAAAGGGTTAACCTTTGAAGCATGTCCACCATTCTTAACTAGTAGTCACATCGGGGTGTCTGACTAACCTCATCCACACCTGCATGAACTACAGTGGTGTGTTCCTAATCTAGCCAATCACCTAATAGTGTTGGGATGATGCATTACTCTCTATCCCTCAAACTCCCTATATTCCAACTTCAGGGTGGTCAGTATATATATATTTTTAATTTGTCTATTTGATTTCAGAAATGCATGTTTGCTCTCTGTTTTCATGCTTGTGATATACACCATTTTCTTAGATAACTGCTATCCCTTTGTCAAAAAAGGTGAGAGTTGTGTACATCAAGGAAAGTGTTTGCTTTTGTGAAGGGTCTATTCCATTTTGAGGGCATAAGGTATAGGCAGTCCAGAAAATTGAACTAAAATAACAGTCTGCACCAGAGGCAATGTGAAGATGGAGAAGGGCCTCCTGTGTGTATTAGCTACGATCACTTGGGGGATACGTGTATGTGTTGGAAGGGCTAAAAAACATGGAAGTATTTCACAAGTGTCTGCATAGTTGAGGGAAGTAGTCACTTGGAGAAAGGTGTATTCCAAAGTATAGTGTTGGATACAGGGATGACCTTGGTATAGCTGTCTAGGCAGCTGCCTAGGGCATTGTGCTAATGGTTGTGCTCTCTCCTATATTTGCTCTCAGAAGTAAATAAGGTGCCCCAACAAAATGCATCACTGCATAATGGTTGCTGCAGAGAGGATGTTCCATTTGACTTTACCATTCAAGTCCTGTCACATTGTATTAGACTTGAGAGTTGTAGAGTCACAGAGCGGAGACCTCTCATCGTTCAAAGGAAGGTAAAAAGCCACATGAATGCGTTTACATTTTACGAGTAAGAAGTATGAATCTCTAATGCCTAGCTTTACTGGCTGACTGTAATGTTCAGCAGTTTAACAGCAAATCAAAAAGTTTACAAGGGACAGAAATTAAAAGTAATGTCTTTCGGCTTTTCCAGGTTAGGGGTCACCACAGCGGAACGCCGGTCTGCTTATGATTGGCAGTAGATTTTTTACAGTGCCGAGGTGCCAGCCTGATGCCCAACCTTCACCCAAGGCACACCCATTCACACATGCACCTACCTGCATGTCTTTAAACGTCGCTCGGCCATGAGGAGGACATGCAGACTCCAGAGATTACAAAAAAAATGAGAGAGAGACAAAATCAGGGACCCTCTGTAGAATTCTGGACAGTTGAGATGAATGGAATGGTGTGACAAGATTGAAGATAGAAGTAATGACGTAAATGTTTTATTTATTTATTTTACAGTGATCCTGACTGGTATCGACCAAATATTTTTGTCAATATTTCTGGCTTTGTGTGGATTAACTTGGAATACATTAATGTGTGGAAACTTTTATGCGGCGGTGAAATATTTCATAGCCATCAGGCTATGTAGCTAAAACTGCTGGGTGAGGGTTGGGGTTGGCTGGATAAAATTAACTGGCCCTCTTGTTTTTTGTGTAATTTAAACAGTCAGCATGTAGCTTTGCAAGACTAGTTTGCACCTATAAGAAGCAAGATAGATTACTTCACTGGGGAACCTGTTATGCACAGATAGTTAGTATAATTGCTGGGACTGTCTGTGGAGATGGTGCCCCCCCCAGGCTTTATAAGTAGATTTTAACATGGGCTTAATAGTCGCCTCTGCTCTGAACCCCACTTAGTGTAAAACCAGCCTTGGTCGTAGGTGTACACAGAAGGTTGTTGGACTTGGGGGGGGGGGGGTACTGGGGATGATGTCACAACAACATTCCTCCCAAACCTCAGATCTTCTATTGGGCTGGAGACAGTTATTTCTTAAACTGCTCCTTCAAAACTTCAGATGGGGTGTAGAGAGGGTCAGTATAAATTATATAGGAGCACTGTACTGTTTAAAAGCAAGCTGAAAAAAATGATTACAGCAGCATTTCCATTTTCCTCACAGTCAAACATCTGATGCAGCTGTATATATATGTCTGATAACAAATATGTTCAATTTGATTTTTTTTAAGATTTGTCCCAGTCTGACATTAGAAGTGTGCATAGAAGTTGGCCATCTTTAGGGGGTTGGGGTGAGGAAGAATGGAGCGACTAGGCATTTGTGTCTTAATTTTCATCCCAATTTAACACTACAGGGGGATACATGGGAAGTGACTACCTCGTTTGAGGGAGGCAGGGTAATATTCCCAAATGTCATGTGTCCTCAAAAAGATTTGTCTTTATGGTTTATTGTGAGCTGGTGTTTGGGTCTGCTATAATCATTAAGCTTTTGATTCAATTTATTTCTTCCTTGAAATAAAAGAAAAAAGGATTTATTTTCCTTAGACTGAACAGAAGTCATGCATATCATTGGATCAAAAGTTTGGAAAAAAGCTCGGAAATGCACAGTAAGACATCTGTAACCCAAAGGCTTCTGTGTGACTGGCAGTCCCCAGACCCTCTGCTTTAGTTTGGGTATTAATGTGTAGTCTTGCTCATTTAGACTGAATTTCTTTCCTTAATCCTGGTTTTTGTTAAGGCCATCATTGGATGAAAAGGTTTTGTAAAAAACTCTGAAATACACCTTTGAGCAGCTAGAACCCCAGTCTTAACACTATAACGTTTTTTCTAGAGTAATCCGAGCTCAGTCTTGCCCAGATATAACACGTTGAATGAATGAATAACTGCAAGAAAAAAAAAATGAAAAATAAGACTAACTGTGAAAAAAGGAAGATAAGTAATCCTGTATGGTGTGGGTAGGCCATTATGGGGGACCAGGGATACCAGAGTCGGGAGAACATAGGCTGGTAGTTGCATCTGAGCACAGTTAACCTAGTTGTCAGACATATGATTAACAAGTTAGGTGAGTTAAATTATCTTGTCTGAATTTTTGTTATTTGTGTGAGTTGCAGGAATTGTGACAAGTGTTGTAGAACTGTAGTGGTTCTCACTTGGAATGGAATTTGAGTGCTGTGTTTTATTTGTGTGACTGAGTTGCAGGAATTGTGACAAATGTTGTAGAACTGTCGTGGTTCTCACTTGGAATGGAATTTGAGTGCTCTGTTTTATTTGTGTGACTGAGTTGCAGGAATGTAGAACTGTCGTGGTTCTCACTTGGAATGGAATTTGAGTTGCAGGAATTGTGACAGAATGGAATTTGAATGGAATTTGAGTGCTGTGTTTTATTTGTGTGACCTGAGTTGCAGGAATTGTGACATGTTGTAGAACTGTCGTGGTTCTCACTTGGAATGGAATTTGAGTGCTGTGTTTTATTTGTGTGACTGAGTTGCAGGAATTGTGACATGTTGTAGAACTGTAGTGGTTCTCACTTGGAATGGAATTTGAGTGCTGTGTTTTATGTGCAGTTTAGAGGAGTTGCTCCAGTAGCTACTTATCTTTTTTCTGGTGCGTGCCGTGAGACATCTTAGTGGGGTTTAAATATTAAGCTGCAAGTGTTTTAATCATTTTCCATTCAGGAAAAACTCTGCAGAAGAGTCACGTGTTGCATGAGTTAATAACTGCTTTTGCAAGTTCACCTCTAAGCACAGTAGTTGCATATCTGCTGCTGTAGTCATAACAGCAATAATTTTATGGTCACTTCATGCTGCAAACAGCACGTCTTCTCCAGATCAGAGTGATAGAAGGTTATTGGGTTTGCAAATTTTGCACTATGTTGCTTTTGCATTCTTGGAGGTTATCTGTTTATGTTGTATTACTGCTATTCAAAAAACTTTCTGGAACTCTGACTTTTTTTTTTTTCTTGTGCTGCTTTATAAGTTGGTCGTTATCGAGTGGTGGTCCACTCATAATCAACTTAACAGACTTCTACCAAACTAAAGTAACATCTTGGGGCATCTCTATTGCTTTATTACTGACTTGTGTTGGGGCTAGAGTGAGAAAGTGTGTAGGTTCAAACATATCTGCATTTTTAAACATTTGATGGTGGATGGAAGGAAGTGGTTGTGCCTGTCATTTGATTGCAGTGTCTTTTCTTCTAGCCTGCCTTGGGCTGTAAACTGTTCATCAACTTGGAGTGGTCTCATAACTGGTTTGGGGTTTCTAATACATGAAACAAAACTGTATTTTAAAGTCTGTTACTGATTTTTTTTTCTGTATAGCAAAAGTACATAGTAATGCCAACAGTAATATATTTTCTGTTGCTCATGGTTGTGCATGCTAGATATTTTGGTGGAGAAAATGCGTGTTCAGAAAATAATGTGAAAATGGAACACAGTGTTGCATACTAGTCACAATTAACTTGAGCTGACCTTGTTAAATAGCTTGCAGAAAGGACATGGTGAAACATAAATATTACACAAGTAAACTAGTAAAGAATGGTAAGGCAGATTTTAGGTGGGAAAGGGTTATAGGATAAAGCGTCCTTAAAAGATGTTGAGAATAGAGTCCCTTATTGTGATTATAGAATGGGCCATTTTAATGACTTTATGCATTTTTAACTATATTAATTTTTTGTGCAGAATGTCTGTTTTGCAGTCTACTCTTGATCACTCGCGATACTGCATAATTTCTACTAATTTTTTATAGTGTTCTGAAATATTTTTTCTTTTGTATATGTGATATTTTATTTGACAAAGGACAATGATTGAAAATTATCTTTTGCTTGAAACTTCTGATATTCTTGTCTGTAGCTCTGTAAATCACATCATCAGTGGTTGGATCTTGCTGAAAACAGTACCATTATTAATTTGTAGAGAGAATGCTGCCTAGTTCCTCCTAATCAGGTGTAACCTGAAAGTCTTTAGTGGTGTCATGAGGAAAGTGATAATTTCATTGGTGGAACATAACTGTGCAAGTCAGCTGCTCAGTGTGCGTTTTCCGAGCGAGCATAGATACTGATGGCATGTAAGCGCTAAGGAAAAAACTTATGAATTATTGTAAAAGGTAAAAGTTGGCTGTTTTATAAAACACTGCTACTGGTAAGCAATAATTTAGTTTAGTAAGGTAGCCTGTATGCATCACATCTTGGTACATCTTTGTTTCTGGTATTTTCAATAGGGGATTTTAGAGTAGTGACTGAAAGTACCTCATCCTTGGCATGAATATGTTACTGTCATAGCTGTCCAGCCAGCCGGCTAAACATTTTTGTTTTATATGTGACATTAAAACGGAGTGTGCTGTTTTGTGGGATAGTTGCCTGTGTAACTCTGCATGTAATTGTATCTGTAGTTATGCATTGCTGTTCTTAATTCTTGTCTGCATGTATCATTGTGTTTTGTTTTTCTGTGTCTAACTTTTGTTTCATTTGCTATGTACCTTTGATCCCCTGTGTGTGTGTGTGTGTAAGTGTAAACATTTATTCATGCGTAGTATGAAACTTTGACCAGAATTACACTGCCATGACCTCACAGTGGTAAGTAAACAGGTCACTTAAGAAACTTGAGAGCAGTCTGTTGTGAAGGTTCTTATGTTTTAATTTGAAGTAGAGGCTGTCACAGGCTTTTCAGTTTTATGTTTAATCTTGGTTCACAGGTGCAGTTATTCGTAAAGGACTCTAAGCAGCTTATTTGCATTACAGAAATGACAGTCACTCTAGTTGTTGTCTGCAGTACATTGTATTAGGCTGCTTTAGTACAGGTAAGTGTTGTTATAACCAGTATATGTTTGCCAAGCACTTGTGTGACAAAACTGTGTGATTTAAGTTTAACACTGTTCTTCCTCTCCAGGTCCTTGGTGCAGAGTGATAAAACCCTGATTGGTACCTGTTGAAATTACTGCAGCTGTGATACTATGAAAAGCAAGATTAAATGTACAGTCAATGAAATGTACACCAAGTCTGAGACTGTCACATCTGAGTATTCCTCCTTTCTTACTCCTGATACAGTGCATTCTCATTTTAAAGTAACAGGGAAGAACCTCATGCCGAAACACTTAAACGGCATTACAGTAAATTTTGAAATTTGCTGCCTTTGTGTTAACCAAGCTCATACCTCTCAACGAGAAACAAGAAATCTGGACAAAGCCATAAATGGGGGACAAAGGCCAAAAAATAGGGGCAATTTTAAAATATTTCTCTTCAAATTTAGAAAGTTGATAGCATATCATGCTTTGCATTAACATGAATTTTCTTAAGCGTATGAAGTAAAAACTCATGTCATTATTTTCTGACTGTAATCCTGAATGATTTGCTGCTGATTTGCCAGAAAACCACAATTTTATGAAAAAACAACCAAAAATATGAGGCAAAAATCTAGACATTCTGCAAAAATCTGTACAATTGAGAGGTATGAAAGCTGTAATTTTTGAAGTTGGACGACAAGACAGGGTTCTTGTACTTCTGATTGATGTTCTTAACTGCTTCCTGGCAAGCTGGGGGTTTGATGGAAGAGTTAAATGTGGGGAGAGATGTGAGCGGTTGGTTGTTGATTGTGTACCCATCCTAGGGGGAAGTAGTGTGGGCACTGTAGCTGAGCCAGGTGAGTGAAAGCACCCAGCCATGCTTTGGTATGGGGAGATGAGCTAACTGAGCATGGACCACAGCTTCCCCCCATATACACACTTTTGGTTGACAGGGTGGGGGAATACAAATCTTCATAGGAACTGGATGATTGAAGTTAGAGCAGACCAAACATTTTTTTAACCTGCCCTTTTCTCTCCCTTTTTATGTGGTGCATCAGGCCACAAAAGTATGCTAACCATATCTCTTAACTGCTCAGGTTTTCGCAGAATGTCCAGATTTTTGTCTTATATTGTCTGTTCCTCTTAAAATTTGTGGTTTTCCAGATTTTTGTGAAAAATGAGTGAAGACTGAATTCACTAAATAATGACAGTCATTTGAGTTTCAGACTTCATATCCTTCAGAAAATGCATGGTAACACAAGACCTTTTATTCTAGCAACTTTGTAAGTTTATAAGAGCAATATTTGCTATCTATGAGGCTTTGTCCCCCCATTATTTTTGGCTTTTTACGTGTTAAGATGTTGAGGGGTATGTCGCTAACTTTTCTACAAGTAGCGATATCTATTAAGTTCTTGCTTCTGTTAGGGCTTCAGCACCATTTAGAAGTCTTGGTTTCAAACTAAACTTTAATTTGCTGATGTACTGTAAATGTATTTCTCTATTTTTTAAATATTCTATGTCACATTAAAAATCCTGTCACTTGCATGTTAGATGTCTGAAATGCATTTATTTAGTTAGGTTTTCTAAAGTGGGTAGCTGATGTGTTTTAAGACATTTCAGGGTTCTTGTTCATTCATTCTTTGGGCCATTCCCAGTGTACTGCTATCTTTCTGCAGTGCAGTACCGTACTGCACTGAACGTCCTGTAACTTCCCCCATTTTACTATAAGCATAAGCAATCTTATTTGGAGGACATCTTAGTAAAAACTAAAGCTTTATCTTTGTCCTTAGAAATGTTCCTATATTCTTGATGAGTCCACCCCCGTTCTTGGTTTAAAAACTTATTATTAGAAATGTCAAGGATGTTTTTCAGAGATGTGTGTATTATCTTTAGCAGGGGTTTTGGGCTGCAAAATATTTGGGAACTAGCATGCAACAGGAATAAACTGGGGCTGGATTTGATTATTATTGGAACTGCCCCTGCATAGACACACAGTCTAGGTTTTACTGCTGTGTTGCATCAGAATCCTGTACCACTAGGCAGGTTTATGTTGGTCCCTTTATTAATTTATTTTTTTATTATTCACATTACTACTCAGTTTCTGCATCACTTCTGCGATCCTAGGTCCATTTACTGTATGCTGTCATGTTGTTGTTATACTTTCCTCTGGCTGAGTTTTGATTCATGGGATTTGATAACTGTTCACCCCTCATTTGCCACCAAACTTTATTAACCATAGATAGTCTCTTTATCGGCTTTTATGTCTCAGAAGTATGTAGCAAAGGTTAGGAGACGTAGGACAGAGTCTTGACATTTTTTAGAGCAAATACCTTTGACCTTCGCAGTGTGGGTTCTGTCAAGTAACTAATTACCAGTACAGTGAACTAATGTACCAGTTAATGCTGCGTTGAGAGTTATCAAGAATCCCAGCACCGGGGATTGTGTCAAAGACCTTGGCAAGGTCTAGATAAACAGTGTGGTCTACATGCCTCCGTATCCATGGCCTTAGGAATGCTTTCAAAAAAAAAAAAACTCAAACCAAGTTGAGCAGGCATGATCTGCCTTTTACAAAGTTAAACTGCTTTGTATCTAGGGATACAAGGTCATCCATGTCATTGTTTTATGTTCCAAAGACTTGCAAATAATACCAGTGAGACTGTTGGCTTGTAATTCTCAGTGGATGGATTACCTTTATTCAGTGGCACCACAACTGCCATTTTCCACTCTTTCGGGGCAGAACCATTGGATTAGACATCGAAGAGTTAATGGAGGAGTTTTGCTAAGTGGGGCTTGATACTTTTGAGCAGGCATCCAGGGATATTGTTAGGCTTATGGAAGTAGTGGTTTTAATTTTGGAAAGTGTCAAAAGGACTTGGTCCAAATTAATCATAGGAGGGGAGAGTGGGAGGAGTGAAGTTAGAAGAGAATTTGTCCACCAGAACATTGGCAATGTCTGCGGTGTCAGAGAAGGTGGTACCATTGGAGAGAAGTTCATAATAGAGTTGTGGGTTATATTAAGCTTCTCTAATGCAGCTGAAGAGAGTCGTATTGTTAAGCTAGCAAACAATTCAAAAGATAAGTTCATAGTTGGCCTTACATTTCCTAATGATAAGTTTGAGAGACAGTCTTTTTGAAATGATATAGATATCCTTTTAGTCATGGCTAGGAGCACTTTTCTTATTTCAGAGTTTGATAATGTGGTAATTTCACCATGTGGGTTTAGTTTTAAACTTGCCTACTCTGGATTGGTATGGATGTCTCAATGCATGTATTGAAAAAGTAAAATTCACAGCAGTAAGCTGCGGACTCTGTTAAAAGATTTGTCTGGGTTCTATATCATTGGTGGTATCAGTAAACAGTAACATGGTCTTGGAGTATTCCCTTAATGTAGAGGACGTATTCGAACTGTGAAATAGGTTCTTGGAGAGAAGATCGCCAGAGGTGGTGCAATTGGGAGAAATGGTTCTGAGGATAAGATTTAACACGTGTATTGGGTAGGGGGACAGTTTGACCAAGTGCATTGGCATTTACAAAGTCTAGAAATCTCTGTTTGTTATTGCTAGTAAATGTTTGCCAGTTTGTGTGAATAATTTGTTGCCCACAGGAAAGGTATTTGGTTTGACTGCTAACTTTTCTGAGTAGGTTGTATATGGGATATGATTTGTCTGCAGTGGCAATTTTATGTTTGAGTCTAACCAAAATACTAACCAATTTGAGATTTGTATCATGTGAACTCTGAAAAACAGTTCTTGTTGTGTCTTTCTGCTTTTCCTGGTTAGGGGTTGCCACAGCGGAACTCCGGTCCGCTAATGATTGGCAGTAGATTTTTACGTGCTGAGTTGCCAACCCTGACGCACAACCTTCAACGAAGGGACGCCCATTCACACATGTCTCCACACAGAAGACGCTTTAGCTGAGAATCGAACAGGACAACATCTTACTGTGAGGCGACAATGCTACCGCAGCACCACCACCGCAAGTGAACTGTGAAAAACAGTGGATTGAGAATTAAACCACATACTCCTCTATGATTGCTGGTGGATCTGAATGCACGATAGCACTTGCTGCATTCCAGGCAACGTGCCTCTCATTCTAGTGGAAACTGGTTTCTGTAATTACAAACATGCTGATGTCTTTAAGGCAAAGGTAGGCTTCAAGTTCAGAGGCTCAGTTTAGGTTTCTGGTATTCAGCAGTGCTATCGTGATGTTATCCAGATTGAAATTTACTATGTTGGCATGTCCATCAGAGTATCTTTGTCTAAAAAGATATTATGGAGGTAGCAAAAATTTTAACCAGTGGAAAAACTGTTTCCCTGTATATTTGAGGGGATCCTCTTCAAAGAGTTTTCATGGCAGTAAAAAGGGGTGTTGAACTGTTGAACAAAACAAAGAAAAAAAAAATTGTCCATGCAAAGATTTGTTCTGGAAGAAGTCCTTGTGTCAGTGAAATACAACTTTTGTACTGAAACCAAACAACATGTGTACTGAATTGCAGCAGTCTTCTGTGCAAAATGGAAAATTACTTAATGCCTTTATGGGTTCAGACAGGGCTCTTTTTAGGAAAGATTTGCAACTACTGAGCAACACCTGCAGCCTCAAATCATTGCCTCCTTAGCCCACAACAACAGATCTCCACAATCTTGAAACAACTTTTTACCTCACTGTGAAATAATCAATCACCAGTGACCTTTTGAAGAAACTAGAAAGGTGAGGTAATGTGGAGGCCTAGTGTGTGTGGTATTATGAAGGTATGTGGTCAAGAGAAGTGTGTCCACAAGCTTAGAGGGCCAGAGTTCTGCCACCCCATATAACCACAGACTCTCTGAGGGAGAATTACACTTAAAAGCTGATGATGCACACTGCTATCAGAAATAGAGACACAGTTTTGATAAGAGCTGGAGCTTCACTTGAACCGTCGCCCCTTAAGGTTCATAATTGAGCATTCAACATGGTAGGGGCAGAAGTGGATGACTTGATGCATATTTTAGTACTGTGATTAGAACCTCATTTAAATATCCTAGAAATTTTTTAACACCTTCATTGAATTATTACTTGAGATATATACAGACATTTATATAAAATAAAACAACCATGCTAACATGTTCACAGTTACAAAACCTTATACAGTGCATATGTTCTTTTATACAATTATCAGTCCAACATTATGTAAGTTGATCAGTTTTTGCCTTCCCTTAAACTTCACTCCTCCTCCAGAGCATTATTCTATGTGTATTATTCCTACAATTTCCATTTTTTCTGTGTAATTTGCTCCTACCCTTTTCATAGGTTCATAGGTGTGTACTAGGCCCTGGAGCCTTTACAAGTCTAGCCCCAAAAGAATTGCCCAGGCACCATGCCACCTGATGTTAGTTTACAGTGCTCCTATCCAGTAGGATAACTGGAATGATCCCTGAAGTGAACTTTGTTACCCCTCCACTCGTCAGGATTTCTCTTGAAGAGGGCCATCGAGGTGCTCTGCTTGACGTGAATGGGAAGCTTAGTCCAGAGTATGGGCAGTCTTTGGGAGATGAACCTGTCCCTCCAGCATGTTCTGTTAATTGTGGTAATGAGGTTGTAATCTCTGGAGCATGTGGCGCGGGGGGAATGGGATTTCTTTAGGTACAGCATTTCAAGTAGGGCTGGGTCAGACATGGCTTTGTAAGTCAAGCAGAGATCACCTCTAAGTAGATAAGAGACTGAGAACAGCTGAAGTTTCTTGAGTCTGTCCATGTAGGACATGTGTTTAAGGCCTAGGATCCTTTTTGTGAGGTACTTTTGTGGCTTCTCCAGCTGTTGTAGGTGTCTTGTCAGGTACATGCCAAACAGGGTGTTATATTCGATGACTGGTCTAATGAGGGATGAGTGGAGAGGGATGATGACCTCTTTCTTCCTGGATGCGAAACCTTTGCTTCTAAGGTGTGCCATGTAGAAGGACTTTCTGATGACAGTGGCAATGTGGTGGTTGAAGGTGAGGTGGCTGTCGACCTGGGTGCCCAGATCTCTTATGGCTCGTTCAGTGGGCTCCCATCAACGTGGTAATTCGTGGGAACTGAGTTTTTTCCAAAGGGGATAGCACATTTTTTGGCGTTAAGCTTCAGGCCATGGTTCCGACACCAGTCATTGGTCTCAGAGAGGCCCTATTGTAGGATGTCTACATCACTTGGGGAGTTGGTAATGATTCCTAGCTTGCAGTCATCCATGAACTTGGTCAGCCAGAGTCCTTCTGCGTTGGCCTGGACTTCTGAGAAGTAGATGCCAAACAGCAGAGAGCCCAGGACCGAGTCCTGTGGGACTCCACTCGTGACTGGTCGACAGTCTGACTTGGAATCCGCAACTTTCACTCTGTGGTTCCTGTCTGTGAGCCAATTTGCAACCCACCTAGTGATGTAAGGATTGATGCCTAGTTTGGTGAGTTTATCAATGGTACCTGAGTGGGGAATGGTATCAAAGGCCTTGGCAATGTCGAGGTAGGCTGTATGCACTGCCTTACCCTCATCCACAGCCTTGGTGACTGCCTCGAAGAAGTCAACCAGGCTCAGCAGGCAAGAGCTCCCCTTGACAAAGCCAAACTGTGTAGGGTCAAGAGTTTGGAGATTGTCTATGTCTTTAAGCAGGTTCATGATGATTCGCTCCACAGCTTTGTATACCAGGCTCGTCAGGCTAATGGGGGCGATTAGTTCTCAGGGTCTGTAGTTGCAGTTGCTCCCACTTTATGGAGCAGGATGACTGTAGCAGTATGCCATTCATTAGGGACATAGCCTGATGTAAGGCTGTAATTGAAAAGGGCACACAGATGTGGTGCCAGTTTATTTTGTAGCTCGTGTAGGATACAGCCAGGGATATTATCAGGTCCCATGGATGCTTGGCTTTGGACAATGCAGCTTTTACCTGTGCCATAGAAATGGTTGGTACCAGGCTTTCTTCTGGTCTTGCGATGGTGCCTTGGTGGGGGGGAGAAGGGTAAAGTTGGCACTGAATCTGTCGGCCAGTATGCTGGCTATATCTGTTGGCTCAGTGCCAACTTTACCCCCCCCCCCCCCCAAGGGGGAGTGCCATTGTGCAATATTTCATAGCAAATCTGGGTATTGCCTTTGCTGTTTTTGATATAGCTATAGAAGGCTTTGTGGTTGTTTTTTGCTGCCTGCCACAATTCTGCCTTCATAGCTGGGTTTAGAGGATTTGATAAAGGATCTCAGCTTTTTGTTAAGACTGATAAGGGAGGTTTTCCGGTCTTGTAACTTCATTTTGTTTCTGCAACAGTTTCTTAATTCTGTTGTTGATTTTATTTATGGCTGGGGACTACCAGATTGGCTTCCTTTTTTTTTTGGGAGTAGAACGTCTTAGTTCAATTTGATATGGCAAGGTCCATGCATTTGTGTACATGCACGTACAGTGCATTTGATGTATGATTTGGCAGTCATGCAGGTATTTTCCATTGGCACGAGTGGCGAGAAGTTATCAACCTCTGTTTTTAGTAGTCCAAAGTCGGCTTTAGAGAAGTTTTTCAGGGTGGTCACCTTAGTGGGGGGTGTAGGTGAGATGGAGATTTCCATGGTGATCAGTTTGTGGTCAGATTTAACCAGGGAAGAATTGACTATAGGTGTTGAGCAATGGCCTCCCATGTTGGTGATGACCAGGTCGAGGATGTTGCTTCCTCTAGTGGGGGTCAGAATGAGCTGGTCCTACTTCCAGTTGCTAACCTCCTCATATTCCTATAATTATCATGCAGCATTTTATATTCCCTACTAATTATCCTTTTAACAACCACTTCTAGTCTAGATTCAACTAGCAATGCTGTGTCTTTCACTTAAGATTCCCCCATCTCTTTCTTTGCCTATAGTCTGATATGAATCCCTGATAGGGAAGGCATTTGTCTTTGGCGTGCAATCCAAATGTCTTCTTGGCTTCTTCAGATTCTGTTATTTTTCCTTCTCTAGTTAATCTACTTTGGTTCCTTTGCACTTTTTTTCTGCAGTAAATTCCAGCCCTCTCTCGTCTGTTTTCTGTACTGCTAATTGCATTTACCCCTATTGGCAGAATTTCCTTTCTCCATTCCTGTGCTAGCTTAGTTCTTAGAATACTTTTTGTTACTTTGATTATTTTCTGTATGACTGTTCTTATTCAGCGTCTACATCCCAGTGCCCTGTCTGTCCTTATTTCGTGAATTTCCCCCCTGCTTCATCATCATCCCTTTCCACTTTGAATTGTAGCTTTCATAAGTTGGTACTAGGCTATTGGACCTAGGGCCTATACAAGACTAGCCATAACAACCCACTGGCTATTTCTTCCCACAATATTTACTTCCCTGGACCCCTGTCTAGCAGGTGAATTTCCCATCTCCCATCCAATCATCAAGGTTCCTTTTGAAGAGGACCAAAGAGGCAATCTGCTTGACATGTATGGGCAGTCTGTTCCAGAGTCTGGGGAGTCTCTGGGTCAGGAACCTATCCCCCCAGCATGTTTTGTTCATTGTGATGACAAGGTTTTGATCCCTGGAGCATGTGGCTCGGAGGGATTGGGATTTCTTCAAGTGTAGCATGTCCAACAGCTCTGGGTCTGACATGGCCTTGTATGTTAAGAAGATATCACCTCTGTGTAGACTATATGCGACAGATTATAGCTGGTGTTTTTTTTAGACTGTCAGCATAGGGCATCTGCTTTACGCCTGTGATTCTTTTAGTGAGGTATTTCTGCGGGCTTTCCAGTTATTGCAGATGTCTTGAGAGGTACATACCAAACAGGGCATTGTATTTTATAATGGGTCTAATGAGGGATGAGTCCACTGGGACAATGACCTCCTTTCTTCTGGATGAAAAGCCCTTGGTGATGAGGTGTGCCACATAGAAGGATTTCCTGACTGTTGTGATGATGTGGTTATCGAAGGTGAGACCACTGTCCACCTGTGTCCCTAAGTCTCATCACACTTTTGGTGTTTAGTGTGCTGCCACCTATGTGGTAATTCATGGGTACATATTTTTTTCCCAAAGGTAATAACTATACATTTCTTGGCATTGAGCTTGAGCCCATGGCTCTGGCACCAAGTATCTGTTTCTGTAAGGCTCTTTTGTAGAATATCCACATTATTTGGAGATTCAGTAATGGCTCCCAGTTTGCAGTCATCTGTGAACTTTGTTAGCCAGAGTCCCATAGTGCTGGGCTGTACTTCAGAGACGTAGATGCCAAACGAGAGGTCCCAGGACTGTACCCTGAGGTACTTCACTTGTCTGGAGCTGGATTTTGAGTCTGCTACTTTTACAGTGTGGGTTCTGTCTGTAAGCCAGTTGACAACCCGCCTAGTGACATGGGGATTAATGCCCAGTTTAGTAAGTTTGTCTATGATTCCAGAGTGGGGGATGGTGTTGAAAGCCTTGGCAAGGTCCAGATAGGCTGTGTGGACCGCCTTACCCTCATCCACAGCTCTGGAGACTGATTTGAAGATGTCAGTCAGGTTCAGGAGACAAGATCAGCCCTTCACAAACCCAAACTGGGTGGGGTCCAGTGTTTGAAGGTAGCCAATGTCTTTGTTTGTTTATAAGTTCAATGATAATACGTTCCATGGCCTTGCAGATCAGGCTCGTCAGACTGATGGGGCAGTAGTTCCCAGGATCCAAGGTGGATGCCCCCTTGTGGAGTGGGATAATTGTAGCTGTGCGCCACTCAGTGGGCACAAAGCCTGAGGTGAGGCTATGATTAAACATGACACTTGGGTGAGGTGCCAGTTCATGTAGTACACAGCCCGGGATGTCGTCTGGTCCCATGGATGCTGTATGTTTAGCTTTGGAGAGTGCAGTTTTTACCTGTGTGGCTGTTATTACCGGAATTTGGTAATATTTCAGTATTGAGATGGGCCCCTTTAGGGCGGAGGTGAGAGTGGGGGTGAAGTTGGCACTGAATCGATCTGCTAGGATATTGGCCTTCTCCTTGGGATCAGTATATTTAATGCCATTCTGTGTAGCTCAGAGCAGATCTGAGCATTGCCATTTAGATTTCTGACATAGCTGTAGAATGCCTTGTGGTTGTCTTTGCAGTCTTTGGCAATTTTATTTTCGTAACTAGCTTTGGAGGATTTTATGAGGGATCTCAGCTTCTTACTGAGGCTAGTAAGAGAGGTTTTTGCATCCTGGGATTTTCCTCTTTTCTGCAACAGTTCCTTTTGTTGTAAAGTTTGTTTATGGCAGGGAACCACCCGATTGGCTTCCTTTTTTTGGAGGAGAGCGTCTTGGTTCTATTTGGGATGGCACAATTCATGCACGAGTGGATGTGCTCGTACAGTGCCTTAGTGTAGGATTCAGCAGTCGAACTTTCAGTTCCCGTCTGCGTGGGTGCCATGAAGTTTGTCACTTCTGACTTGAGTAGCATGAAGTTGGCTTTGGAGAAGTTTTTTATGGAGGTTTCCTTACTGCGGGGTGGGGGAGGGATGTGGATCTCCATTTTTAGGAGTGCCCCGAGATTGTGCAAGAAGGGGGTGACCATAGGTGTGGAGCATCGATTTCTCATGTTGGTAGTGACCAGGTCTAGGATATTGGAGCCCCTGGTGGGACTATGGATGAGTTTGATCCAGGGCATTGGAATTTATGAATTCCAAGAACCGTTGGGCAAAGGTGTTGGTACACAAGTAGTTTTCCCAGTTAATGGCAGGGTAGTTGAAATCACCCGGGATTAGGGTGTTTGGTTGTATCTTAATATTTTCCAGTATGTTTAGAAAGGTGTAGTGAGAATCTTGCGGTGTGGTGGGGGATCCTGTAGCAAGCTACAATTTGGATTGCAGTCTTACCTAGTGTTGCACCTGGAGAATTTCAGATGCATTGTGTTGGGCAACTAGCCTGGTGGTGCGAATATCCTTGGTGAATATGGACACTCCTCCACCATTAGTGTTTCGGTCCTGGTTTGCTGGCCGAAAAGTGTGGTAAGAGTTGCAGCCTTGTATTGCAGGGGTGCTCTTTGGAGCCTTGAACCAGGCCTTAGTTACTGCACAGATATCTATGTTCTCCATTTTTAGGAGTGCCTCGAGAGTGTGCATTTTGAGGTTTAAACTTCTAGCATTGAATAGCATTGCCTTCAGATTTTGCATGCTTGTACCTGTTACGGTGATGGTTTTGTCCTTTGAACTTTGCCTAAGAAAGGCAGTATAGGGGTGGCAAGAGCCTTAGCCAGTAACTTGAATCCCAGGGGCGACAGGTGGAGACAGTCTCTGGCAAAGCATCGTGGTCTGTTGATCATGTCATCCCAGGCAGATTGAATGACACCAGAAGCTTAGCCAATTGTTGAAGTCAATCATTTTGTCCTTTATACTGTAGTATCATTCTGGGCGAAGGCAGGATGCTACTCAGGGCTAGGGTCATGCCTGCCTGGGCCACATGATCTGAGAGCTTGTCTATGTTTCTTTCCATGTAGTCCAGGGAGGTACGTCTTGAGTCATTCACTCCAACATGGACAATGACATAGTCATGTTTGTACTTGTTGTGGAGTGACTTGAGTGCATGTGTTATGCGGTTGATCCTGGCATCTGACAGGCAGCTGACTGTAATTTTCTCCTTGTTCAGCCTGGTGAGTGGGACATCAGTGTGCCTGACTATAGAGTCACCTATGACTAAAGTGTTGGGTACGTTGTCTTGCCTTAGGGGCTGCTGTTGTGTGGCACACTGGTGTTGTGAGCTATGTGACACTTTGGTTGTGATTGATGTTTGTTTGCATTTCAGCTTCAGATTTGATGGTGTGGGTTTAGAAGGGCTATGTTTTGCTTGAGGTGTAGTGCAGGTGTTAACCTTCTCCTCTTGACTGTCTTGCACAATTTTGAGTTGAGAGAGCTTTGCTTCCAGTTTGACTATGTAAGTGCATCTCTCGCAGGTTGTAGTGCTGCATGATAAGAGGAGAGGGTTGTCTGTGTATATGAGGCAATTGCTGTATTGCCCCAGTATGCCCAGATTCACCAGGTGGGCAGGAGAAATCACCAGAAGCTGACTCTTGGACATACCTGGTTTGGTGCTCCTTTTTTTTTGTATCTTAGCAAGGTACTTTGCAATAATAAGCTGTTTGGTGCCTGCAATTAATTTCTCCTTATTAACCAGGAGAGTTGAGTGCTTGTATCAGTTTAAGGCATCCTAGTGCTTTCCAGCAGGTTTTAGAGCAAGTGCTAGTCACAGGTATGCTTAAAGGTAAAATGAAAATAATGGTTTATCCTAAGCACTGCAATGTGCACTATAGGAGTTAGATGTGAAAGTAGGTACCTTAAGTTTTACCTGTCTAAAAAGTTAAGTTTTAGTGGAGAGTCACTATTTTTAAAACGGCAAGATAGATTGAAATGGGGTGGTCACTTTTGTATTCTGGTACTGTGGAATTCAGTGGGATGGCCAATAAATTTAAAATAGTTGAAGGGCAGTGATTTCACAAAATGCTGATTTTGCATTTACTCACGCAAGTCAGTAAAAGCAGAGAGGAAATGAGATATCTGGTCGAATTAATATAAGGGGCAGGCAACTAGGAAGACAACCGTGTTTAAGAACACAACAGTAACCAGGTGGGAGGGTGGGTAAAACAATTTCTGCCTGACTTGCAACAGACAGAGCTGTGGTCTCTCCAAGTTTTAATAAGCAGTTAAAAGCAGAATACAAGTAAAACACAAGGTAAAGAAAACAAATCACAGTATTCAAAATAGAAAAAGGCAATAAAGTAATACAAAATACAACAAATTAAAAAGTAAACTAATTTTTCCCTCAGAGCAAAGTGTAGCAGAGTCTGGGTGAGCCTTTCTAGTAAAGCAACTAGCCTGGTGGTGTGAATATCCTTTGTGAAAGTGGACACTCCTCCACCTTTAGTGTTTTGGTCCTGGTTTGGTGGCCGAAAAGTGTGGTAAGAGTTGTAGCTTGGTATTGCAGGGGGTGCTCTCTGGAGCCTTGAACCAGGTCTCAGTTACTGCACAGATATCAATGTTCTCCATTTTTAGGAGTGCCTTGAGAGAGTGCATTTTGAAGTTTAGACTTCTAGCAATGAGCAGTATTACCTTCAGATTTTGCATGCTTGTACCTTTTACAGTGGTGGTTTTGTCCTTTGAACTTTGCCTAAAATAGGCACTAGAGGGGTGGCAAGAGCCTTAGCCAGCAACTTGAATCCCAGGTACAAGACCCTTAACTTTGTAGCTGTAAGATATCCCTTTAGATCTGGTAATTCTAAACCATTTTGTTCTGTTGGAAGAATCAATTTCTTTCTTTCTTTTTTTTACTGGGAAAAGTCCGACTTGCAACAAAGCCAATTTACAGTGGAGGCCTGAGGAGAAATGCTCCAGATGTATGTCTTTGTAACGTGGGTAGAAAACGACACAAATGCAGGGTGGACATGCAGACTCAACACAAAAGGTACCCCAGCCGAGCATCAAACTAAAGAACCTCTTGCTGTGAGGAGACAATGCAACCACAGCACCACTGTGCCGTCCAAATGTTCAAAATGTTATTTCTAAGGGAAGCGCAACATGAGTACTACCTTATTGTATAAACGCTAGGCAAAAATAAGCAGTTTCTTAAGCAGGCTGTGCAGCATATCTGACAAGTAAGTAAGCTAGGCAAGCAATTGCTTATCAACTATCAAAAAAATTGCATTGCTAGCTGAAATCCACGTAAAGCACAGAGATGTCTTGGGGCATCACTTAGTCACTTTTCCATGATCAGAATGCATTTATGGGCATCTCTCCAAAACGCACCGCACTTTCTGCTAGAGATGATATGACACTGCCTGCTGGTTGCACATTACTAACTGGTTCTCATAGTTTATTTTCTAAACTTGCACTGCTATCTTTTAAGGTCCTTCATGGCACAAATAACTCAAAGGAATAGATGAGCATGTCCGGTTCTATTCAGAGTGCATGCTCTGGCTCTCCAAAGGGTCACCAGAAGTGATGAACCTAGGGGAAGGATGCAATACAAAAAAAGGCAGGAGATCTGCGAAGACTCTTGACACAGATAGCAGAAATTTAGAAAACACTAACATGAATGTACAGATATTTCAGTATCTACATATGCAGGAAAACTAGAGGGAATGTGAAGATCAACATTAGAATTGGGCCCACCAGAAAGAGTAGCGTGCATTCTACCAGAACATGTAAGGCTTAAAATGAGGCATAGTGCAGAGAGCCAGACAGAACACCACCAAACATTATAAAAAGGGCTGCTGGGCCTTTGGTACCCTTACTGATGGAACAATTCAAAGGTCTGTTGCATAGAGGTGGAGAACTGAGACAGAAGGCAAGCAGTGTGAGTCTCCTCTATAAAGGCAGAGCAAAGAATAACTCCGAAAACTACAGGCCAGTGAGTCTGACTTCAATGATGGAAAAATGATGTAAGAGGTCAGGGACACTAACTATTCTTCAGTAACATGGCATATTAGTCCTGGTTCTCCTGCCAGGAATTGAAATACCTGGAAAAGTTAGATCGTCATGACAAAAGCAACAACAAAAGACAGACATCATGGATATTCAGGGAAAAAAAATGGGCCTGCACAAGGTCAAGAAAAGCCTTGCAAGGAGACAAGTAGTTCCACTTTTATTCAGAAAGTTAACTGCTGTTCAAGCAAGGTGGATAACTACTTCAAAAATGCAATGCAGTAACGGGCAAAAACATTATGTGAAATTAGATGTCAGCTGTATTCAAAAAGAAAATATATTTAAAGACACAGTCAAAACTAAATAAAATGAAATCTAACTTCTCAAGAGAAGCAGCAAAATAGATTACTTGGAAATAAATCCAGAGATCAAAGTAACAGTTTGAATATAAACGATGAAGACTTGTAATTATGTAGACTTAAATGATCTATGTGACAACAACTGGAGAAGAAGGGAGATGTATGAGGGGCAGAAGAGGAGTAAATGCAGAAAAAGGAAAACGCATGTTTAGTACATCATTCATTCGAAAAGAAATATTTTGCATTTAAAGTTCTTCTGACTCACAGATCTAGGTAGTTCAAACTATCTTGCTGTTAGTCAGGAATGTCGCAATTATTTGACTTCTGGAACGCATTGATGAGTTAATGTGCTTTAGTGTCATTACTTTTAATGATGGCAGGTGGTGCCAGGAGTGTAAAGTATTCCTTTTTTTATACAGTTGCAGGTCTTGAGTATTAATTTTTCTGGGAAATGTTAGATTTTATATATTCAGCAGCATCTGAGACTCTTGAGAATTATTCAACTTGACTCTTCCCCTCATCCTCTCCCAGATGAAATCCTTCAACTCTCTATTAACTACTATCAACAACTTTTCTGGCTGATTAAAATATGCCTGACCTGGCTAAAGAGCCAGACTAAAGGGACTAAAAACATTTTGACAGCTTGTGTCTTGCTAATAGGTGGGAGTTGAAGAATGGCAGTACCTCAAAATGGCATGTGTGAGGACTGCACATGGCTGAGACGGGTATGGAAATAAGCTACATAAAGAAAACTGGTGGGTGGAAGCCATCAGAACAGGGCATCGGAGACATGCTGCCACCTTCTGGAAAGTGCCTCAGTAAGTGGCACAAAGAAACTGTGTCAAGTTGCAAGGCAAAGACAGAAGGATAAAGAAGATGGTCAGACACCCTTAATAAGCAACAAGGACCTCCGAAGCTGAAACAAAAACAAACACCAATCACAACCAAAGTGTCACATAGCTCACACCACCAGTGTGCCACCCAACAACAGCCCCTAAGATGAGACAAATGTACCCAACACGTTAGTCAGTCATAGCGACTGTGTAGTCAGACACACTGATGTCCCACTCACCAGGCTGAACAAGGAGAAAATTAGTCAGCTGCCTGTCAGGTGCCAGGATTCGCCACATCACGCATGCACTCAAGTCACTCCACAACAAATACAAATATGACTGTCATTGTCCATGTTGGAGTGAATGACTTGAGACGTACCTCCCTGGAGTACATGAAAAGAGACATGGAAGAGCTCTCAGATCATGTGGCCCAGGCAGGCATGACCCTAGGCCTGAATAGCATCCTGCCTTAACCCAGAATACCACAGTATAAGGGCAAAATGATTGACTTCAACAATTGGCTAAGTTTTGTTGTCATTCAAAGGGGATCCAGTATCTGTCTTCCTGGGACGACATTATCGACAAACCACGATGCTTTGCCAGAGATGGTCTGCACCTGTTTCCCCTGGGATTCAGGTTACTGACTAAGGCTCATGCCACCCCTATAGTGCCTTTTTTAGGCAAGGCTCAAAGGACAAAACCACTACAGTAACAGATATAAGCATGCAAAATATGAAGGTAATGATACTCAGTGCTAGAAGTCTAAACTTCAAAATGGACTGTCTCGAGCCACTACTAAAAATGGAGAACATCGATATCTGTGCACTAACTGAGACCTGGTTCAAGGCTCTAGAGAGCACCCTTGCAATACAAGGCTGCAACTCTTACCACACTCTTCGGCCACCAAACCAGGACCGAAACACTATTCATCTTTTGGCTGTTCCCGTTAGGGGTCGCCACAGCGGATCACCTGCTTCCATTTCTTCCTGTCTTCTGCATCTTGCTCTGTCACACCAACCACCTACATGTCCTTTGTTACCACATCCATAAACCTTATCTTAGGCCTTCCTCTTTTCCTGTTACCTGGTAGCTTCATCCTTAGCATCTTTTTCCCAATATACTCAGCAACCCTCCTCAGCACATGTCCAAACCAATGTAATCTTGCCTCTCTGGCTTTGTCTCCAAACCTTCCTTCCTAGGCTGACCCTCTAATATACTTATTCCTAATCCTGTCCAACCTCATCACACCCAGTGAAAATCTTAACATGTTTAACTCTGCCACATCCAGCTCAAACTCCTGCCTTTTTGTCAGTGGCACTGTCTACAACCCATATAACATAGCTGGTCTCACTACCCTCTTGTAGACCTTCCCTTTCACTCTTACAGGTACTCGTCTGTCACAAATCACTCCTGGCACTCTTCTCCACCCACTCCATCCTGCCTGTACTCTCTTCTTCACCTCTCTTCCACACTCACCATTACACTACTGACCCCCCCCAAGTAAATACCTCCACCTTCGCCACCTCTACTTGCATCCTCACCATTCTCCTATCCTCCCTCTCATTCACACACATATATTCTGTCTTAGTCCTAATCTTATCTCTAGAGCATATCTCCATCTCTCCAGGGTCTCCTCCACCTGTTCCCTACTCTCACTACAGATCACAATGTCATCTGCAAACATCCACGGGGACTCCTGTCTGATCTCGTCTGTCAACCTATCACCACTGCAAATAAGAAAGGGCTCAGAGCTGATCCTTGATGTAACCCCACCGCCACCTTAAACGCATCCATCACTCCCACCGCAGACCTCACTGCTGTCACACTACCCTCGTACATATCCTGTACCTCTCTTACATATTTCTCTGACCCTCCTGACTACCTCATACAATACCACAACTCCTTTCTAGGCACCCTGTCATATGCTTTCTCTAAGTCTACAAAAACACAATGCAACTCCTTCTGACATTCTCTGTACTTCTCCATCAACACTCAGAGCAAACATTGCATCTGTAGTGCTCTTTTCCAGCATGAAACCATACTGCTGATCACTAATCATCACATCCCTTCTTAACCTAGCTTCCACTACTCTTTCCCATAACTTCATGCTGTGACTGATCTATTGAATCCCTCTGTAGTTACTACAGCTCTGCACATCACCCTTATTCTTAAAAATCGGTACCAAAACACTTTTTCTCCATTCCTCAGGCATCCTCTCACTTTCTAAGATTTCATTAAACAATCTGGTTAAAAACTCCACTCTGTTTCACTTAAACACCTCCATGCTTCCACAGGTATGTCATCTGGGCCAACAGCCTTTCCATTCTTCATTCTCTTCATAGTTATCCTTCCTTCCTTCTTGCTAATCCATTGTACTTCATGATTCACTATCCCTACATCATCCAACCTTCTCTCCCTCTCTTCATTCATCAACCCCTCAAAGTACTCTTTCCATCTCCTCACCACACTCTCCTCGCTTATGAGTATGTTTCCCTCATTATCCTTTATCACCTTTACCTACTGCACATCCGAAACACTATTCACCAAGGATATTCACACCTCCAGGCTAGTTGCCCAACACAATGCATCTGAAATTCTTCAGGTGCAACTAACACTAGGTAAGACTGCAATCCCCCACCATGCCCCACGATTCTCACTACACCTTTCTAAGCATACTGGAAAATATTAAGATACAACCAAACACCCTAATACTGGGTGATTTCAACTACTCTGCCATTAATTGGGAAAACTACTCTGGTACTAACACCTTTACCCAATGGTTCTTGTAATTCGTAAATTCTAACCCCCTGGATCAACTAATCCATAGTCCCACCAGTGGCTCAAATATCCTAGACCTGGTCATTACCAACATGTGAGATCGATGCTGCACACCAGTGGTCACCCCCTCGTTGGTCAGGTCTGACCATAAGCTAATCACCCTTGACGTCCACATGCCACCCGACCCCCCCAGTAGGGAGACCTCCATAAAAAACTTCTCCAAAGCTAACTTCATGCTACTCAAGTCAAAAGTGACAAACTTCATGACACCCTTTGCAGATGGGAACTGAAAGTTCGAATGCTGAATCCTACACTAAGGCACTGTACAAGCACATCCACTCGTGCATGAACCGTGCCATTCCAAATAGAACCAGGATGCTCTCCTCCAAAAAAAGGAAGCCAATCTGGTGGTCCCCTGTCATAAAACTATACAACAGAAGGAAGAAACTGTTGCAGAAAAAGAGGAAAATCCCAGAATGCAAAATACTTTCTTACCAGCCTCAGTAAGAAGCTGAGATCCCTCATAAAATCCTCCAAAGCTAGTTACAAAAATAAAATTGCCAAAGATTCCAAAGACAACCACAAGGCATTCTATAGCCATGTCAAGAATCTAAATGGCAATGCTCAGATCTGCTCTGAGCTACAACAGAATGGCATTAAATATACTGATCCCAAGGATATTGCCAGTATCCTGGTAGATCGATTCAGTGCCAACTTCACCCCCCTCTCACCCTCTAAAAGGCCCATCTCAATACCAAACGATTGCCAAATTCCAGTAGTCAATGCCAAGGTAAAGAAACGCACCCTACAAACCTAAGACAGCACCCATGGGACCAGACTACTTCTCGGGCTGTGTACTACATGAACTACAAAATGAGCTGGCGGCACCTCACCTAAGTGTCATGTTTAATCATAGCCTCACCTCAGGCTTCGTGCCCAGTGAGTGGCGCACAGCTACAGTTCGTCCCTGGGATCCAAGGTCGATCCCCCCTTGTGGAGTGAGATGTCGTCCCATCAGTCTGACGAGCCTGATCTGCAAAGCCATGGAATGCATTATCATGGAACATATAAACAAAGACATCGGCAACCTTCAAACACTGGACCCCACCCAATTTGGTTTCGTAAAGGGCCGATCTTGTCTCCTCAACCTGATTGACTTCTTCGAATCCCTCTCCAGAGCCAATGGATGAGGGCAAGGCAGTCCACACATCCTGTCTGAACCTCACCAAGTCCTTCGACACCATCCCCCATTCTGGAATCATATTTAAACTTACTAAGCAGGGCATCAATCCCTACATCACTCGATGGGTTGCCAACTGGTTTACTGACAGAACCCACACTGTAAAAGTAGCTGACTCAAAATCCAGCTCCAGACAAGTGGAGTACCTCAGGGTTTGGTCCTGGGACTGCCCTTGTTTGGCATCTGAAGTACAGGCCAGCACTAAGGGACTCTGGCTAACAAAGTTTGCAGATGACTGCAAACTGGGAGCTATTATTGAATCCCCAAATTATGCGGATATTCTACAAAAGGGCCTTGCAGAAATAGATGCTTGGTGCCAGAGCCATGGGCTCAAACTCACTGCCAAGAAATGTATAGTTATTCCCTTTGGGGAAAAACCATGTACCCATGAATTATCACATAAGTGGCAGTAGACTAAACCCCGAAAGTGTGATAAGGGACTTGGGGACACAGGTGAACAGTGCTCTCACCTTCATTAACCACATCGCCACAACAGTCAGGAAATCCTTCTGTGTGGCACACCTCATCACTAAGGGCTTTTCATCCAGAAAAAAGGAGGTCATTGTCCCACTGTACTCATCCCTCATATGACCCATTATAGAGTACAATGCCCAATTTGGTATGTACCTCGCAAGACCTCTGCAACAACTGGAAAGGCCACAGAAATACCTTACTAAAAGAATCACAAGTCTAAAGCAGATGCCCTGTGCTGACCATCTAAAAAAAACTCCAGCTATACTCGTATCGCCTACTCAGAGATGATCTCTTCTTAACATACAAGGCCATGTCAAACCCAGAGCTGCTGGACATGCTACACTTAAAGAAATCCCAATCCCTCAGAGACACACGCTCCAGGGATCTAAACCTGGTCATCACAATGAACAAAACATGCTGGAGGGATAGGTTCTTGACCCAGAGACTCACCATACTCTGGAATAGACTGCCCATACATGTCAAGCTGAGCGCCTCTTTGGCCCTCTTCAAAAGGAACCTTGATGATTGGATGAGAGAGAGGAAATTCACCCCAGGGATCACGTCAGTTGCCCTGTTAGGGGTCCAGGGAAGTAAATATTCTGGGAAGAAATACCCAGGGAATTGTTATGGCTAGGCTTGTATATGCCCTAGGGCTGATAGCATAGTACCAACCTATGAACCTATGAGACTGAAGCTGGGATCAGAGGTGCTGCAGCCAACTGGCAGTGTCAGGTATAGTGTATGATAGAAGAATGCCAAAGAAGCTGAAAAGTAAGGTGTACAAAACAGTGGTGCGACCAGCACTACTGTATGGGACAGAAACCTGGGCAGTAAAGGTACAGCAGATGAGGAAGATGGAGATGACGTGCTTGAAACTGGTGGTAGGATGCACACTGTGGAACAGACAAAGAAATGAGGGCATAAAAGCAACAGCCAAAGTAGCTCCAGTTGCAGAAAAGATCAATAAGAACAGATTCCAGTGGTTCAGGCACATGTGCGGAAAAGCAGAAGATAATCTGGTGAAGGTGATTTGGGACAGATTGGAAGAAGGTAAGAGGAAATGAGGGCATCCTGCAAAGAGATGGATGGATTGTGTGAGAGAAGATATGTGACAGTTGGATATGAGTGCCGAAGAAAGTAGGAGAGTAGCATTGAATTGAGAGAGATGGTGACAGTTGACACTACACTGCTGTCCCATCTCAAAGTTTTTGTATTCAAGTTTTTAGTCTCTTTCTGTATGTCCTTAACTGCCATAACAGAATCCTTTTTGAACCATACTCCTAAATACTTCATTTTATCATTTCCCCATAAATATGGATATCACTGAACCAATCCATGTGGTGGTACGTAGTTTACAGCTATAAATGTCCTGTTCTAGTTTTATCAGGTACAAAATATCACTTGCAAATAAAGCCAACTTTTCTTTATTACCATACCCATTATGTCATTGAATTTTTTGAGTCCTTTATTTTCTTTGCCAGTGGTTCTAAATATAAAGCAAATAATAAAAGGGAAAGAGGATGTTCCTGCCCGGTTCCTCTCTTCAGACAAAACTTATCATAGAGGAACACTCCCACTTCAATTTTTTTACCTCTGATCCCTAATATAACCCCCTAATTAAATTTTCTTTAATTGTATCAGGGAATGCAAATGCTTCCCTTGCCCTACTCAAAAAATCCCAGCTTTGTCTGGGAAATGCTTTCTCTGTATCGAGACCCACCAACAGCTGTATTTTTTTGCATTCTGCTTCCCTCTGAGTCATCATTGTTCTATTAATGTTAAATGTTTGCTTCCCCTGTACAAAACCACATTGATCCATATATATCAGTTTTGGCAACACCTTTGCCATTCTTTTAGCTGTTTTGGACATAAGCAGTTTATAGTTGCGGTTGAGAATCAAAATGGGCCTTTGTGAAGCTTGGTCTGATTTGTCTTTACTGTCTCTAGGTATTACAGCCACCACAGCTTTCCTCCCGTATGTTAGTGCTTCCCCTCCTTTTAAAGTACTGTTGAACAAATCCTTTATCAATTTTTTCCCTCCTAGCTTCCAAACTTCCACACGAATGCTATCTATTCCTGGAGACTTTTCCTGCAAATAGATTAAATGTCAGTGTTTTTATCTCATTTCCTCCTATCTTAAGTGTTAATTGTTGAGCCTCGTCTGCCTCTAACCTTGGTATACCAAAGTCTTCCAGAAATATTTCCATTTGTGTTTTTTCTTGATTTCTGTATTCCTCTGCTGTATACACATTTTCATACAATATCTGTAATACCTCTTTAGAATTTCTGGTTATTTTTCTTGTTAAGGTCCCTAAGTTTGACAAGAACTCTGTCTATTTTGTGTTGCATAAGTCAGCCTGAAATCCTTTCTTTATCAAATGAATGTGTTTACTTTTAAATGCATCTCCTGTAGCATTGCTGTTTGTACTCTGCTACTATAAATTAATACTTATCTTTTTTGTCTATATCTCTGAGGCCATGAATTTTCCAAAATAGTATGGATAGTGTAGCTGTTATAAGATATTATTCCCACCTGATATATATGACAGTGTAGACATTTACAATAAGTTATTGTATATGATAGTCTTTTTTAAATATCTTTTTCTAACTTTTGTGTTACATGCACCCACTAATATTTGGCAGGCTGAGCTTGTATACAGTTGTTTCTTGTAATCTCCATTTGAACGAAAGTCGCTTTTTGTTTTAATGCAAACCTTCAAAAAAGAACACAGAACCTGTTAACTTAAAACTAATGTACAGAAATTTGTGCATCTTGAAGTAATGAAGTTTAATCCTCCTGATAGGAACTGCTATCTCAAATTAACCGCAACACCCACAGGCATTACCTAAGATAAAATTAAGGTTATCCATGCTAAGTACTTGTTATAGCCTGTGCTTCTATCTATACTAACTGCTGTCTGTTCTTTTCTTGTCTTTATTCCCCTCCCAGATTTGAAAAACAGCCTGTATACTTTCACAAAACATTAACATTTAGCTTTAAATAGTGTACTGGCTTTTACTGATTTGCTCCTATAGTCACCCTGTCTTGGGACCATAACAACAAAATGTATATCTGCCCTGAGCTGCAGAGTCACAAATTCTGCTGTGAACTTTTTTTTTTGCTAATTCAGTGTTCTCTTATTTAAAAAAAATCAATTTACTTACACAAAAAATATTTTTTACACCCCATCCCCCACACAAACAACCCAAGACTACAGTATATTAATTTAGAAATGATTTTGTCCAGCCTGTCATCTCTTTTCATATTGTAATGCCTTCATTTTTTAAAACTAAAAAGGTAAAAAAGTACTTATTTGCTTTCAGTTATTGTATGTGATAGAGGCTAAAGTGCTTTGCTATCTAACATGCCATTTATGTCATGAAATGTTTATATAAAGACTAAGAACAAAAAATGATTTCTTTACGGTTACCTTTTTTTTTTTTTTTACTTTTTGTCCTTCTGAACATTAATGACATGAAGTAGGGTATGTAACTGATGCTTTATTATCTCACGTTATTCACTAGTTTCAATGTTGCTGGTCTACTTCCTGTTCATCTCCCTCTCCCAACCACAGACCAAGTCCAAGGGACTATTGATTCTTCTAGTCAACTCCTGTGCTTTTCTGTATCTCATTTTCCTTTGTAACATTGAAAGTTTCACTGGCAAAGCCTCTCTTTGAGCTTTATTATCAGAAGAATGAGAAGCAGAGGCCCCTTCTGTTTGATGGCTTATGTTTTGACTTTGATCCTCCAGGAAAATATTCTGAAGACAGCTGGATACAGCACCTTGACTCTTATCTGCCTGCCAACATTCTCTGATTGTTGGGATAAATTTGCTTCTGTCATGGCTGGAGTACGATGAATAATCATTTTTCCTGAACACATCTTCCATTTTTAATACTTTCCCCTTCTTCCACACTTTTGTCAAGTTCCAACTCTATCTGCTGGTATGATGAGATATTTGCTACTACAGGTCTTAGCTGCTTTCTCATGACCAGGTTTGTATCATACTCATAATGTTCCCTTTCAGTTAACAAATCCTGCTGTGGAATACCAGTCCATTTGCTTAGTTCTGCTTTTGTAAAATAATGTATTCATTCCAGTTACTCTGGTACATCAAAACAAGTTTTCTCTATGTTCTGTGCTCTAATTCTGCCATTTTAGGTCAAATATGCTCTCAGTTGATTAAACGAAACACTGAATGAGTATATCAACTCAAATAACAAAAGGCTGGAAAAATGGAAACTTTAAATATTCAGATGAGCTAATAAAACTGCAAAAATCAGAGGTTGAAATGAAGAAAAGGTTGGCCGATTATGAGACTACTCAATAAGAGATGTTTCAAAAAAGAAATGGTAGAATTAGAGGACAGCACACATGGGGAAAACCTGATATTTTCTGCTGTACCAAAGGATCTGGAAGGCACAGACTATTAATTTTATGAAAGCACAAATAAACTGGACTGATATTAGACAGCAGGAGTTGTTAATTGAAAGGGCTCTTGTGTATACTCCAAATCTGGCCATGAGAAAGCAGCCAAGACCTTTTAATCATACCAACAGAAAGAGATAATTCTGACAAAATTGTGGCAGAAGGGCAAAGTAATAAAAGTTAGTGTTTGTGGAAAATGATTGTTCACTGTACACCAGGCAGAAGATGAGTACATTTATTCCAGCAGTCGGGGAATACAGAGAAGCAGATGTGAGAGTCAAACTGTTGTAGCCAACTATTTTCACCATATTTTTTTCCTGAAGGGTCAAAGTTATTTTTTGATGCAGGAAATGTTGAGGAGGAAACAAAATTTGACTAACAAAAATGAGCTATCAAACAGAAGGGGGGTTCTGCTTTTTATTCTTCTGATAATAAAGCTCAGAGAGAGAGAGAGAGAGAGAGAGAGACTATGCCAGGGAAACATTTTCCAATGTTCCAAAGGAAAAATGCTTGAGAGTTGGAAAAACAGGGGAGTTAACTAGAAGAACCAGGAGTACATTGGAAGTGAACCAGAGACTGGATTTGGGAGGTGGAGATCAACAGGAAGAAAACTTGCAACTTGGAAATGAATAAATCTGGAATTACAAAGCATCAGTTAGATTTGTGAAAATATGATGGAACAAGAAAACGTGGAAATATTGGAGTTTCTGACTTTGTTAATCATGAATGGGATTCCAAAGCATTTGCCCTACTTCATGTCATTATTGTTTGGAGGAACATTAAGGAGAGGGGAAGGGGAAGGAAAGAGGTAAGTGTAAGTAAAGCAAGTTTTGTTTGTGTTTTTTATAATATAGTAACTTCAAAATGGAAAAAACCAGGATCCAACCAAGAGACGCACTGAGGCACAATAAGCTAGCGCTTTCATCCACTTTTAATGATGTGAACTTCTTCAGAAAAAATAATAACAACCACCTACCCATCTTTTAAATGATTCATTACAGGAAATGATGTCATAATCTGCACAATCAAATAAATTTAAAGTAATAATACTATATAAAATACTTAATATATCTATAAAAATGTATATACATACATATAAATACTACATGTATAAAAAAATACAGTATATCGGTATGTTATTACATACCTTATATTTATCTATATTTTAAAAAACATTTTATATTAATGACTTCATTAAGCCCTGGATATATATCAGCCCCAAAAAGGAGGTGCCAAAATGCTTCCTTCTGTTCTAATGTGTTGTCAATGTCACCACCAAACATTTTTTTCTCTACATAATCTAAAACAAAAAATTCAAATTTCTTAAAATCCGTGCAGGAAAGAGCATTTTCTATTGGTAGAACATCCAAAAATGGCCACTTTTTTTGGAATTCCTAAAATTCAAAACAACGAAACAAGTCCATCTTTTAGACCTATAGTCTCTGCCAGACAATTTAAAACTGAGAATATTTCAATATGGTTAGATAATGTTCTTAATCCAATAGTACAAAAATCAGAACATTATCTAAGAGATTCTTGGCACTTGCTAGAGATTTTAGGTAAATATAAAATGCCTGACCGAGACATATATTTTTGTACACTAGATGAGTTCATGAGAGACTATCTCACATGTCATACTGATTTTTCAGGTGAAAAAGTAAACACAATCTGTACATTAATGGAATTAGTACTCGATAATAATTTTTTCAAATTCAATAATACATTATATAAGCAAATATCAGGTGTAGCCATGGGAGCAAGAGTGTCACCGGCTTTTGCAAACATAGTCATGGCCAATTGGGAAAATAGGTTCCTGAAGTTACACCCTGGTTACAACAAGGTAGAGTTATACCACAGATACATAGATGATTTGCTTTTTTGTGGTCAGGGGAACATTCTGAATTCGTAGAATTTGTATCTGACCTTAATGGCACTACAGATTTTTTATTTTTTAAAATAGGTGGTTTTGGTGAGCAAATTAATTTCTTGGATTTGACACAACATAGATAATGTTACAAGAAAATTTAAGAGTAGAATCTATAGGAAGTCATGTTTTGCAAATCAGTATTTGCACAGGGATAGTTTGCACCCAACACACATGAAAAAAGGTGTCATCAAGGGTCAAATGATCAGACTAAATAGGCTTACTTCTGATGAACATATTTTTTGGAATGAGCTTACATTTCTTAGAGAATTATTTCTCCAAAGGGGTTATGACCAAAGGTGGTTAGAGGGAATAGAAAAAGAGGTTTCACTCTTAAGAAAAGGTGTTGCTCAGCCCATTTTGTCTTCTGACGACATAATAGTGGAAGCTCCAATATGTTTACATCACAGTAATAAAAGAAAAAATCAAGAATTCAACATAGCATTTCCTCTGCCAATAGTAAATGAAATTTGGTGTATAAAGGAAATTATTGAGAAGAACTGGAGAATTATTTTAGGTAACAAGGAATTAAGTATATCTTTGGGTCATTTACCAAAGTTTACATACAAAAAGGTGACAAATATTAGACAGAAGTTAGAAACTTCTCAGAAGTCAGAAACTTATAAAGATCAGTTAGTAACAAAAAAGGTACTTTTGCATGTAAGGACTGTAAACAATGTAGGTTCATGTGTAATTCGTCCTTTATCACTATAGAACATTTGGGACAAACATTCTGGGCAAATAAATATTTTAATTGCCATAGTGAAAATGTAGTCTACATGGCTACTTGTTCCACATGCAAAAATTACTATATAGGTAAAACAAAAAGAGTTTTAAAACGTAGAATTTATGAGCATGTTTTAGCTATAAAGAAAAAAGATAAAAACAATTCTTTAGCTAGACATGCTCTTTCCTGCAGATTTTAAGAAATTTGAATTTTTGTTTTAGATTATGTAGAGAAAAAATGTTTGGTGGTGACATTGACAACACATTAGAACAGAAGGAAGCATTTTGGCAGCTCCTTTTTGGGGCTGATATATATCCAGGGCTTAATGAAGTCATTAATATAAAATGTTTTTTAAAATATAGATAAATATAAGGTATGTAATAACATACCGATATATTGTATTTATTTATACATGTAGTATTTATATGTATGTATATACATTTTTATAGATATATTAAGTATTTTATATAGTATTATTACTTTAAATTTATTTGATTGTGCAGATTATGATATCATTTCCTGTAATGAGTCATTTAAAAGATGGGTAGGTGGTTATTATTATTTTTTCTGAAGAAGTTCACATCATTAAAAGTGGATGAAAGCGCTAGCTTATTGTGCCTCAGTGTGTCTCTTGGTTGGATCCTGTTTTTTTCCATTTTGAAGTTACTAGTTTGTCTTTTCCAGCTTGGTTTACTGTTTTTTATAATATGCTACATGCTGTAAAGTAACATTTTTTCAGTTATTTTTGTGTGTAATAGGGATACTAAATTAAACGGGTGTCCTTTTTTTTTTTTTTTTAGTTTTAAGAAATGTAGGTGCTACAATATAAAAAAAGAAAAAAGCCTGGGCAAAAGAGCATGGTAAAAGTAAAACGGATATCCTTTTTCTTACTTTTGCATATAGGAATGACTAGATTAAGGCCCTTGGTTTGATCTAATAAGTTTTTTTTTTTTTTCAATAATATTTTTTTTATTGTTTTCTTTTTCCATTCCATAATATTTACAAGAAAAGAAAAAAAAAAAAAAAAACAGAGATGTTATTCATACAGTATTCAAAGCAGTATTCTTAAAACATATTTACATTATTTACATGAATGCTTCCATATTCTCTCTTAAAAGTAAATGATGAGGTTGTTTTCTCCAGGGTTCGTAATTTAAAGTAGTATAGTTCCAAATAATGTTATGTTTTTTGTTGTGTATATTAAAGGCTTGTTTCAGATTCAATGTTTTATGCCAGTATAATATTGAACATTTGTTCCCATGATTTCAGGCTGGAGGGATTTTTGTTTTGTTTGTGTATTATAGATTTGTGGGCTAATATATGTTTTATTGCTAGGATCTTAAAATTTTCCCAAGAAGTTTTGGATGGGGTCAACCAGTTAGTAGCTATGTAGAGTTTCATTAGTAGAAAAATATTGATGAGGATGACTATTTGGTTTTTGGATAGGTTAGTTGGGGGGGGGGGGGTATGTAGTATTGTAAATTCCCAAGTGAGTGTTGATGACTGGTATCCCATCTTTTGTAGTTGTAGTTTCAGGGAGTTCCACAGTTTAAATATACATTTGCAGCTCCAGAACATATGCAAAAGGTCAGCAGTTTCATCTATACAATGTGGGCATTTGGGAGAGTTTTTTGGGTTGAATTTATGCAAGCTAAGGCGTGTATAGTATGCATTATTGAATATCATAAGTTGGGTAAATGTTAATTTTTGGAGGGAGATGGATTTTACCGTTAGATTGAATGCTTGTGTTATTTTATTATCATCAATCGATGGTATTTTTTTTTCCAATAATTAGACAGTAATAGATGATCTTGATATTTGATGTCTTTTATCAATTTGTATGAATATGTTATAAATTTGCTACTTCATAGAAGGGCTTGATTTAGTGAGATGCATTTCATCAAATCATCTTTATTGATAGTTATATTTTGAAAGTAGCTTGTAGAGATTTCCTTAATCTGCCTCAAGATCAGAAGATATGATTTAGGAAGGCTTCATAGGTTCATAGGTTTATACTAGGCTATCTGCCCTAAGGCATTTATAAGCCTAGCCCAAATTTTTGTGGCTTACGCCACCCCTTATATGAAAAAATACTGTGCCCATTAGTTTGTTGTGCCTCTGTCCAGCAGTGACACAGAGATGATTCCCAGGGTAAACCTACGATCTCCCATCCACAGGTCTAGATTTCTCTTGAACAGAGTCAGCGAGGTGCTCTGCCTCACATGGACCGGGATTTTATTCCACAGCATAGGGAGTCTCTGAGTGATAAATCTATCCCTCCAGCACATCCTATTTATATCCGTGCTAAGGTTTAAGTCGCTTGCTCTAGTGGTTTTGGTGGATTTGGATTTTTTGAGGTGGAGCATGTCCATTAATTCCGGGTTGGACATGGCCTTGTATGTCAGGCACATGTCACCTCTGAGCAGACGGTATGCGACTGAATAGAGCTGGAGTTTCTTCAGTCTGGCAGCATATGACAGATTTTGGAGTCCCTTTATCCTTTTGGTGAGGAACTTTTGGGGTCTCTCCAATTGCTGCAGATGTCTGGTGAGATACATCCCGAATGGGGCATTGTACTCGATCATTGGTCTGATAAGTGAAGAGTACAGGGGAACAATGACCTCACTAGATCTGGATGTGAATCCCTTCATGATCAGGTGGGCAATGTAGAAGGTCTTTCTAACCACTTTAGCAATGTGAGTGTCAAAGAAAGGCCACTGTCAACCTGGGTCCCCAGGTCCCTGATAACCTCTTCTGTGCTTAGTGGATTGCCACCTATATGGTAGCTTGGGGTTACCTTGTTTTTCCCGAAGGGTATGACTATACATTTTTTGGCGTTTAACTTCAGGCCATGGCTCTGGCACCAGCTATCTGTTTCCGTGAGTCCCTTCTGAAGGATAGCCGTGTCCGATGCACTTTCCACTATGGCCCAGTTTGCAGTCATCTGCAAACTTTGTCAGCCAAAGTCCTCCCATGCTGGCCTGTACTTCTGAGAAGTAGATGCCAAACAATAGGGGCCAAGGACCGAGCCCTGTGGGACACCACTTGTAACCGGCTTGGAGTCTGACACAGCGCCAGCAACTCTAACCCTGTGGGTTCTGTCCTTAAGCCAGTTTGCAACCCATCTTGTGACATATGGGTTTACATTTAAGCTGGTAAGTTTTTCTACAATACCCGAGTGGGGTATTGTGTCGAAAGCCTTTGCAAGGTCAAGGTAGGCTGTATGGACTGCCTTTCCTCATCAATGGCCTTGGTGACTGTTTCGAAGAAGTCGACCAAGTTCAAAAGGCATGATCTTCCCTTGACAAAGCCAAACTGGGTCAGGTCCAATGTCTGCAAGTCCCCTATATCTTTGTTTATGAGCTCCATTATGATTCTCTCCATAGCTTTGCAGACTAGACTTGTTAAGCTTATGGCGGTAATTACCAGGGTCCGTGAGGCGCCTTTGTGGAGTGGGACCACAGTTGCCGTATGCCACTCCTTGGGCACGTATCCTGTGGTAAGGCTGAGATTAAACAGCTGCCTTATGTGCGGGGTTAATTCCTCATTTAGCTCGTGTAGCACACAGCCGGGGACACCATCCGGTCCCATTGATGCTGTGTTTTTAGCTTTAGAGAGAGCAGCTTTCACCTGCGCATTTGAGATGTCCGGGAGGCTACACTCGGCTGGGATAGTTATCTCTCCTTTAGGGGAGAGGGTGAAGTTTGCACTGAACCTGTCTGCCAGTATGTTGGCAATGTCTGTGGGTTCAGTGATTTTTGTATCATTTTGGACTAATTCTGAGCATATCTGGGAGTTTCCACCCAGGTTCCTAACATAGCTGAAAAAGGCCTTATGATTGTCCTTTGAATCCATGGCAATTTTTCTCTCAAAATTGGCCTTAGTTGATTTTATGAGTGCTCGTATTTTTTTACTAATAATGATCAGGGGTGACTTCCCTTTTATGGATTTTGTTCTATCGTGTAATAGCTTTCTCCTCTTATTGTAAAGTTTGTTAATGGCTGGGGTCCACCAGACTGGACGTTTGCCCTTTGTGGAAAGAGTCTTGGTTTTATTTGTGATTGCCTGATCCATGCAGTCCTGGACGTGTTCATAGAAGGCATTTGTAAGGGCTTCCGCAGCTTGGGTTGTGGTTTCCTCTGGCTCAGGGGCCTTGAAGGATACTACACCAGTCTTGAGTAGTGTGAAGTTTGCTTTAGAGAAGTTCTTCACTATGGTCTTTTTGTTTGGGGTGGGGATGTGGATTTCCAGTGAGATTAGTTTATGATCAGATCTCACCAATGAGTGATATACTTCCGGTGTGGAGCATTTTGTCCCCATGTTTGTGACAATGAGATCTAGTATATTTTCTCCTCTTGTGGGAACAGTGACTAGCTGTTCCATGGCATTTGAATTTATGAACTCCAGGAACCGTTGGGCTAGAAAGTTAGGGCTTGAGTAATGTTCCCAGTCTATATTCGGTAGTTGAAGTCACCCAATATGATGGTGTTTGGAGATACATTTATACCCTCCAGTGTCTTCAGGAAGGCTGTGTGGGGTTCCTGAATTTGAGAGGGTGGCCTGTAGCATGCTACAATTTGTAGAGCAGTTTTGCCTATGGTTAGTTGCACCTGGATGGTTTCCGAGCCTGCGTTGCCACCAACCTGGAGGTGTGGGTATCCTTTATGAAAATGGATACACCCCTCCTTTTGTGGTGTGGTCTGGGTTTTGGGGCGGAACGCATGATATGAGGTAAAACCTGATAGTGCCGGGTGCTCTCAGGAGCCTTGAACCAGGTTTCAGTTACAGCACAGACATCGATGTTCTCCATACTGAGAAGGGCCTCGAGTCGTGCATTTTGAGATTTAGACTTCTGGCATTGAGCAACATTACCCTCAGTTTCTTCCCATTTTTGTTTTCTAGGGTGGTAGGTTTAGAATTTGAGCCTTGGCTAAAAAGGCACTATGGGGTGGCAAGAGCCTTAGCCAATATCCGAATCCAAGGGTGACAGGTGCAAGCCGTCCCTTGCGAAGCAGCGTGGCTTGTCAAGCATGTCATCCCAGGCAGACAGACACTGGATCCCCTTTGAATGACACCAGACATTAAGCCAATTGTTAAAGCTGATCATCTTGTCTCTATATTGTGGCATCATTCTTGGTGAAGGAAGGATACTGCTCAGGGTTAGGGTCATACCTGCCTGGGCTACATAATCAGAGAGCTCCTCTATGTCTCTTTTCATGTAGTCCAGGGAGGTACGTCTCAGGTCGATCACACCAGCATGGACAATGACTGTGTCATATTTGTACTTGCCGTGGAGTGACCAGTGTGCTTGTGTTATGTGGCGGATTCTAGCGCCCGATAGGCAGCTTACTGTGACCCTCTCCTTGTTCAGCCTGGTGAGTGGGACGTCAGTGTGTCTGACTATGGAGTCACCTATGACAAGTATGTTTGGTGTTGTATTTGGCCTTAAGGGCCGTGACTGCTTTGCACACTGCTTTTGTGGTTTATGTGTTGCTTGTGGGGTGTCTTGAGGTAGCAGTTGTTTGGGTGTCTGCTTTGGAGGCCTCTGCTGTTTAGGTAAATTTTTACTCGGAGCCTCCGAGTATGTCTTTGTGTGTTTATGTGTTTGATTCATTGGAGTGGTAGCATTGTGTGAGGCTGGTTTTGTGGTGTGTGTAGTTGCCTTCTCCTCCTGTCTGGTCTTGTCAGTCCTGAGTTGAGAGAGCTCAGCCTCCAGTTTGGCTAAATAGCTGCATCTCTCGCAAGTATTTGTGTTATGTGGGAGGAGGAGAGGGTTGTCTGTGTACATGAGGCAGTTATAACATTGCCTCAAGATTCAAAGATTCACCAGCTGGACCGGAGAGGAGATTGACAACTGACCTTTGGACATGCTAGAATAATATTGGGAAATCCTTAATTGAAAACAAGGGCCAGTGGGGAGTGAGGGTGTAGTGCTTTTAATTTTTAGTGCTGACTTATATAATTGCTTTAGTGAGCAAGTGCCAGGTAACTTGAGTGCAATGTGTTACAAGTAACTAAATGCAAAAACGACAAACAGTAACTTTCTTTCAAGTGAAACAAGGAAATAAGTACAGTAAGCAATGCAGATATCACTAGTGATCCACAGAAGCGCTGAGAAGTTGCGTATTAGGTGGAATTAGCTTCCAGGGAAATAACAAGCAAACAAACAACAAGCATATAAACAAAGCTAGATTCAGCAGGCCTGGATCTAGTCTATGCTAGAGCAAACAAGGTGAACCAATTTCAGTAAGATACAATTCAAATATTCAGGCACTATAAACCTTTAACCAGAAATTCCCAGCTCAGAAGGGCAGAGTCCAGCCTCTCCTCCCACAAGAGTGCAGACCACGAACCCTCTTAATGTAAAATAACTGGCTTGAAAGCCCAAGTGCTTAAACCAGAATTAATACACTTAGTTGTTGTCTTAGTTCATGGGCGGAGGAGTTTAAATATGGATAAATATCTTGTAATGTTAAGTTAATTATGAGTGGGAATTTTTTCAGGTCTATTAGCTGATTATTAATTTTCAAGTTAGGATTTTTGTGGAAGGGTTGTAGGGTCATCATGTGATGGAGGAGATTTACTGATCTGAAAAGATTTTGCGTTAATGTTATATAGTTTCTGATGGGTTCCATTAAATTATATGTTTTATAGATGTCTCTGTTTAAAAAGGGTAGTACTTTGGGATTTATATTCAGGCGTTCAATGTGTTTAAAACGTAGTCTTAGCCAGTGTGGGGACCAGTTGTTACTTTGTGTGTCATAATTTGCAATTCTTGGCATTCTCTTGGCATTTATGATTAGGTAGTAATTTTTGAAGTTAGGTAGGTCTAAACCACCTTTGTTTTTCGGGGTCATCAGTTTATCATATGATATTCTACTTTTTTTTTGGTTCCCATATAAATTTAGCGAGTTCAGTTTGCATTTGTTTAAAAAAATTTTTGGGTATTATCAACTGTGAAGACATAAAAATGTATAGTAGTCTGGGCAAGATATTCATTTTAGTGATCGAAACTTTTGCTAGTGGTGGTAATTTCAGATTTCCCCATCTCTTTAGGTCACAAAATGTGTTCCCAATTTTGTTTAATATTATTAAGATAAAAGTTGTTATTATCTGTAGAAAATGTAATTCCTAAATATTTGATCTTTTCCTCAGATTTTAATTGTCCTATCAATGGTAAGAGTGAGAAAGGTTTCGGAGTTCTTAAAGAAAAAATGTTTTTTTTTAAGGTTTATTTTATAATTTGATATTACTGCAAAATCTTCAATAGCAGATAGTATTGTTTTGGTGTCTGAGATTGGTGTTGTACAATATATGTTAAGGTCATCGGCAAAGGCTGACATAGTTATTCTTGTGCCATAAATTATTGGGGCATTGTGATATATATTTTGTTTGATGTTTAAGAATAGGGGTTCTAGATATATGTTAAATAGTAGAGGAGATAGAGGACATCCTTGTCGGGTTCCATTCCTGATTTGGATTCTGTTAGACCACCTTTTATTTATATATAATGTTGTATATGGGTTTTTGTATAGTGTTTTTAGTGTTGGGATAAATTCTTGGGGTATATTAAAGTAGGGTAAGATCTGAAATAAAAAGTTTATGTTGACTCTATCGAAAGCCTTCTGGGCATCTATAATGAGTGCATATATGTTTAGATTATTTTGATTAGCATATGAAATTAATGATCTAGTAAGTAAAATAACGCTGAATGTAATAAAACATTTTTCTCTAGCAAATGTTCACAGTGCAACATAAAAAGCTTGTAGTGGAAGGCAACTGTGAATCTGGCACTCGTGTTTTTATGGAGGAAAGCTGATAAGTGTGATGGTAATGGTCAAGGCATTCTGTCAATGCCTAGTAGGTAATTTTTTTTTCTGAAAGCATTCAGGCTGTCTACATTTCGGAGAAGAGTGAAGATATGATAAAAGCAGACCACACTTATTTTAAGCAGAAACACAGACTGTACCATGCATCTCAGAATGGATAACCTTCATTACATGTTAATTCAAAACTGTGCATGTGGCTGTCTGTGACAGTTGTTCCAGTTAGGGGGTTAAACTTCAATATTTAGAGATGTGCATCATTTTATGTGTTTGTATTAAGTTAATAGGATCCTGGGGTGTTTGATGGTTTTCATTAAAAAAATCTTGTAAGATGTGACATGGGTTCAAATGGATATGACAAAAAAACACTGTATAAAAGATCAACTTGCCAATCATTAGTGTATGCATGTAACACAAAGGCTAAAACTAAGCATTAAAAAAGCTTTACACATAACCTGTGGGAATAATTTGTTTTCATAATGACAATGCTGTCCATATTTTTAAATGGGAGTGGTTTCACAGATGGGTATATGCAAAAAGAATAGTAAATTATATTAATTGCAGAGCGTAAATAGCAATGGTACAGAAGACCCACTTGGAAGAACCAAGCATGTGAATTTGAAAAAGGATTTTAGGATGTTTATTCAGCAGAATGTCTAGGACAAAGGAAAAGGGGTATTTGTAGTAATTATCAAAGGGGCTCCAATATTGACAGAAGAGGAAAAAAAATATTAATGGTAGATTTGTAGTACAAGGGACTACTGGTGAGGGAGGATGATTACATTGTTGTATATTTATATTCTACCTCAAACTGCTACAATGGAGTTTTAAGAAAATTATGGGAGAAATAATTAGCTTTCAGCAGGGAAAATTACTTGTAGGTGGGGACTAAAATTTGATTTGCAACACAGAGGATGTATCTGGGCAGCCTAGAAGGGAAAATTTAACTAATAAAAGAGAGTAGATTTCTGAAGAAATTTTTGCAAATATTTGGTATGAAAGACGCGAGTTCAGTAGGAAGAGTTCAGAGAGAATTTACATATCCCCTAAGGTAGAAAATCTGGTCTAGGCTAGACAAAAATATAATTTCAGAGGAACATGTGCATTTAATTGAAGGTTTTGATATGCATCCAATAACTATTTTAGATTATGAATCAATAATAACTAAAATGAAAATGCAGGGTAATGAAATAAAAAAGAAACTGGTGCTTCTCCAGCTGTGTGTTTTAAATAGAGAGGAGTTTAAGGAATTGGTAGTGGAAGTTGTTTGGGAGTAAATAAGGAAGATGGGAAATTCTTCTAAAAATATAGCTGGAGAGTGGGATAAGTGGAGTTTAAAAATTGGTTGGAAATAAAGGAAAAAGAGATATGGGATAGGATATTAAGAAGCAACAAGAATGATTTAGGCAGACTGACAAAGGTTATTAAAGTATTGCAGAATGAGGGAATTTTGCAGAACAAGAACAGGTGCAATTAAAAGAATCACTGTCATGTTCTCAGATTATAGGCAAAGAGAAATAAGGAAATCCTTGGCTAAAAGACCAGCACTGGTAAGAGTTTTTAGTAGACTCTAGAACAGAAGCTGCCGTTAATATGAGAATAATTTGCATATAAAATATTGTATGATAACTATAGGAATTGATCGGAGGAGGTTAGAAAGGATTGGGAAGAGAGACTGGATTAGCAATTCACAAAGTAACAGTGGGAGGAATATGTATGGCTCCCAAATACGCAACAAAGTCTAGCAGATTGAGGAACTTTGGAAGTGTTTGCTTGGGTATTATATACCTCAAGCAGATTTCAGAGATGTTTTTTCCTTGGGTAGATTGCAAATGTTGGAGGTGTAATGGGGAAGAAAGAGGTAATTAACATATTTTTGGGAGTCTAATGAGTTGTTACACTTTAAAAGTTCCATATCAAAAGCACTGGATAAGCAAATTGGTGTGACTAAGGAATGATTTTTATTTTGAGCTGTGATATAGAATCGGAATTGCCTAGACATAGTAAAGCCTTTTTGAATTTAATTCTGGTGGCTGCCAAAAAAGCATTTACTAGAAAATCGAAATCTGAGTCTAAACCAGCTGTACTGTAAGTAATGAGTATAGTAACACAGGTAAGAACTGAAAGTGGGATCTTTAGAAAAGGGTAGGAGCAAATTACATAGAAAAAAAGGAAATGTATGGAGAATGTTTGGAGGAGGAATGAGAGCATTATCATGCTGTGTGTGTCATCTCTCACCTCTTTGGTGACTAATGGATAAGAATTATTGTTTTGTAGTGTGTGAATGTCCTCTGTTAGGCACCCATAAATACTTTCAAGTAGTTTTATGTAATGCTTCATCAGGTCTTGAAGCATGTTCTGTTGAAAGGATCAACTTAAGGTGTAAAGTTTGTGTTGGACTCTATCTGGCTGCATCGAAAACAGTGTGAATAAATTGACAGTGTTGATATATTGCATATAACTGTACTTGGCTACATGGTTTCCTATTGCTTTTCTGTATGTATAATTGTAACTGTAACAAAGTCTGCAGTAAAGCATACATACACAATGTATATGTGTAGTTATATATATATACACACACACATATATATATATATACACACACATACACGTGTGTGTATACATGCATATATACACACACACATATATATATATATATATATATATATGTATTAAAAACAAAATCGACAATAAAAACATAGACAAGAAAAAGGACAAATTACATGTACAAGACACATTTTCTTTCTCACTGTCCATTAAGTAACCAATCATTAAAACATCAGTTCTGTGCTCATTTCTGGTATTCAGAGAGAGTCGCTGGAGATCGTTCATCATATGTACAGTGGTAAATGGTTTTCCTTTATAAGAAGTACTCAGGCCACCGATTTATAGAAGAAGCCTTATTTCTTGGTTATGGTAGCAGTGAAGAATGGAAAACAGTTATGGATAGTGTGGGCTTAATCTTTTTAGTAGTAATTGATGGTAGATATGTTGTGGTTTATGGACATCTGGTTGAACAGGTGAGTTTTGCTGCTTCATCTTTCTGTAAAATGTGATTTGCTTCCATACATGTGACAAAAATGCATTTCTTTTAGCACACAGGTTTTATTTTAAAGTTCGTTGTGTGATGTTGATGCTTAGCCTGGGATACAAGTTGAATGTTAGGATAGGCACCCCAGTCTTCCATTACCAACTTTATTTAAATTAGGATGTTAATTTTTTGCTGTCTGTCTTCTGAAATTGCATGGTTATGTTTTCATTATCTTTAACATTAGCAATCATCTTTTGCTATCCTTGACTGTCTCTGAAAACCACAAAGTCCCACTTGGACTCATTGTAGGTAGAAGTATTTATGAGCTGCCACCTTGAGGCACTTTGCTAGTTGGTATGTTATTCCATGGAGAATGGAGACTTCAGTCCATTAAGGCAGCAGAGCTTTTGTAATCATACCCTAGATATACAGCAGCCCTAGTGCTAAAGGCTCTGTGTTCCATGTTTGCAACAATGCACTTAGTTCCTTTTGCCAGATGAGCCTGTAGCTTTTCAGATGGTTTTAATGTGTTTGATCAAAAGTACTCTAATTTGAATACATTGTTTCGCTGGTGGTGTGTGAGAGCAACAGCTAAACTACGCAAAGCATTTAAGTAAATATAGTCATATGTAAGCTATGTTTGTGTAAAAGCAGCCAGCCAAATCCTAATAAATTAAGCATTTTTTCTACTCCCCTTTATATTTGTATTCTTGTTTCAAGGTCGCCGTATCTTGGAAATGGAGTAGTTTTATAAAACATTGGTTCAGATAGTACTGTTTTGGAGTGCAATACAACTAATAGATTTCAAGCCTGCACACAATGCTTGTGTGTGGTGGACTACAGTAAGAAACAGTGATGAAAGACATGAGCACTGAAGCTCTGGTAACTGAAACAAGTGAAGTGGGATTGAGTAGCTTAAAGGGACAGTCCCAGGGATTTTTTGTATTGATTCAGCCTTTGTTTACATTTTGGGTTTGCCTTTCTGAGCATGCTCGCCCTTGGCTGAGGGGGTGGGGGAAGAGTGCCTGAAGGAAGTTTCAAAGGTGTTAGCCGAATTCCATCTCAAATTGCAGTTGTGCTGACAACAGTTCTCCCTGTGAGCCATTCATTAGTTTAATCTGGCCATTTTACTCGTTGAGAAAAGGCATTTTATGACCTGACTACTGCTGCTACTCTAGAAAGTGCATCATTAATGCAAGGCTTTTAAAACATTAGTAAACAGAGTCTTTTTGTTTCTTTTCATTTCATATTTTATTCTGTGGTGATTGTGAGTCCTGGCCATCTACAACAATTTTATGACATGGCTTCTACCTATAGAAGGCATCCGAGTCAGGTAAACGGTAGTGGAAACCATATTTCTTTCTTTCATGTTTTACTGTATTTTGATTTTTGAATCCTATCCTGGAGTAGTGACTTTCTGACCTGCTAGTAATTCCATAGAAAGCAAGTGTGTGACACAGAAGGTTGGGGCATTAGTAGATGCACACTTCGGTTTCTTTTTCAGATTCTAGTTTTGATATGTGCTGATTTCTGAATACATCTAGCCAAATGCACTATGAGTTGGCTGCTTGTACATCTGTAGAAGCATGAGTAATGCAAAATTTAAAAATTAGTATACACTGATGTCCCTTTTTCCTTGCACGGCTTTTTTTATTTTAAAATATTTATTGTAAATATGAGCCAGAAGCTGGGGGCATAGTTCCCCAATTCAATGCAAGTCAGAGAGGAACACAAATCCAAATATTCGCTTATTAGCTTGGGAGGTGAAACAAGACTGGAACTGAGGATTTACAGGGTATTTAAAAGTAAAATGACACTAATGCTTGCGATGGGACAGTAGCTGAGCCTGAGTCTTTGGTATCGCAGACAAATCCAGCTTCTGTGTTATTAGGCTGGTTACATATTTAGTTGTTTAAGTCCTTTTTGAATCTGTATGCAATGGAGGAATTCCAGTTAAACTACACTTCTGTGATGCATTTCCCCACAGAATGGTAAGGCAAGAAAATACAATTTGCAGTTAAATGAATTAGTGCCAAGTTAGCAAACATTTGCAACATTTGGGAAGATTAGAATGTAGGAAGCCTGAGGACAAGGAGCAATAGAGATGGTGTGCCCATTGAATTGTAAAGCAACATATTGGAGCACAGTTGCCTCAAAAATCCATTCTGACCGTGGAGAGTAGGCAGTGCCAGCAGAATAAGAGAGGTTGTGTTTACAGCAGACAGAAGTCCCAGTTCTTCAGTCTGTAGAGGTTATATCTTTGATTTGATCCCATGTTTTGGGAAGCTTGGAAATGTATGCAGGAATTACAGATACGGCTAGAGTTGGTATCATAATTTGTTTTGATAAGTGAGCCCATGACGTCAAGCTGCTGTCGCCTAGTATGCCTGTTGAACGTTTCATTCTTCCCTGCTTTGCCCCTTTGTCCTCGGAGTAATGTTTTGTGAAGATAGTCCCTATTTTTCAAGGAGACTTAATCACACTTCTTCCCTCTAGTTTGTGATGATTGGGGTTTGGAGAACAGACCTTACAATTGGTAGAAAAAAAATTTTGTTTTTTGAAGATTGTTACAAATTTTTTATTCTAATCAGCTAATACAGGATATGTAGTTAATATACTTAGCTCAAGTTCGGAAACCATGACCAGCATCATATTAGTGTAATACTTCAGACAGTTAGAGAACCTGCAAAAATTACCCAACTTTCTCGTATCTTTAATGACTAAAGAATATTGGCATGTATATTTGTTCTAGAAAAGGTCTCTATTGCAGGCTGAGCACATGTCCTTATAAGTATTACAGAAGTTACAGAATGTCTCTGCATGACAGTGTAGACTCGAATTTGGCTGTAACATCATTAGAAAAATGGTTATTTGGAGCTCTAATGGAGAAATTGACTTGAATATGAAAACCAACATAGGCCATATGATTCTTGGTAGCTCTAGGGATTGTTTTGAAACAGTGTGGCAGGCCATAGGATTGTTGGCTATTTTTATCCCGTAGATGTAATTAGACTTCACATCTGGAACTTACTTTGGGAAAAATATACTCTTTTTATTTTTTTATTTTTTTTATAGCTGATGTGAAATAAGTGGTAGTTTTTAGTGTTATAAGGAAGTATTTTTCTCAGCAAGAGTAGTGGATTCCTGGACAAGGCTAGTAGATGATAGAAACTGTCAGACTAGAAGAATGTTGTGAATAGCAAAATATAATCTTTTGGATGTGACATTGAAATCGAGACGAGGTCCCATCTGCTTAAGTTGGTGGTAGCTCAGGTGAATGCAACATCCCACTGCACTTATCAAAACGAGTAGGGGAAGTTATTTCATGTGCTGGCTAAATTTCCCCTAGCAGTATAAATACCACCTCAGGTCTCCTCTTAAGAGGCTTCTAGTCTAGTGGGACTAGCCTGGTCAAAAAGGGATGAATAAACATGATAAAGGGGAATTAAGGGGAATGAGATCAGCAGTCACCTAGGATCTGAAGTGATTCTTTTAAGTAGATAAGGTGTACTTACATGGCAGCCTTTCCCTGTTGACACATTCTGGGCATCTCCTTTAGTACCATAAAATATTGAATCCCTAAAAATGTTGCTTGAGAGTTTGTACAATTTTTTTTTTAACCTGTTGAATTGGTGCATTAGACCCAGGGTACCCTGTTTTTTCAGCACAATCCAAAACTGCCATCAGCAGTTGACAATGCTGATAGCTGGAATGTTCATCAGTGTGTATGAGAGTTGTGAAGCACCATGGATCATACAACATCTTTAAGAAAATTGCACCATCTTTGTCTGTGAATATTTCTGCAAGATAGTAGTTTATAGAGATTGTGGCATTGAGGTGCTGCTGACGTTGTCTAGACAACACTGGCATAAAACATTAAGATACTGCTTAGCTTATTTTACATGTTAAGAACTGCATTTATTTTTCCCATTAATTTTTTTAGCGTTCAGTAACACATTTGTGTTCCTAAATTTCTCTGCTTCTTTTGCTTTTCCCTGAGAAGATCAGATTTGTTTATGAAACAAAAAAGATGTTAAACTGCATTTTCCGCTTTCTTCCTTTTCACCCACCCTCCAAAGTAAACTTTGAAACTTAAGTCATCACAACCAGACTGTAGAGGGCTGCCATTTCAAAGGCTAGAACACATGACACTGGTTTAATCAGTGGCTGGGTGAACGTGAACTTTAAATTGAGAGATTACATTCTAGTGCTAGGAAACGAGTTTCGTAATTTGTGTTGTGCTCCAGATACAACTAAGGCTGCATTCCAGATCTAGTAAATGTATTACACAATTTAATGACGGTTTCTTAGTGGTTGCAGCAAAATGGGGGGCAAAAATGTGTTCCTGTGCACCTTACAGTAGCATTAGCTTGTTTGTGTTTAATTGTGAGACTGCAGTGATGGAAGCTTGGTTATTGAGATTATCCCCTTTTTTGGATTCTGTCATTGTCATATAAGTGGAGGAAGAGGTTACTGTCCTTTATTCATTCAGAGATTTTCTGGAGAAAAATTTAGAATATGGCCTAACCCTAGCAACATGTAGGAGTAAATCCCTGCTGCTGAAATTCATGGGCGTGACTATGAGATAGGTACACAAGGTCAAATGACAAAGCTCCAGCACCAGGTGAACTGCCCTCTTGCAGGTAGTGTTGGAGCTGGGTAAGCTTGAGTAAGCAGTGGCATCAGACTGTTTTCTTAAGCGTGCTGTCCTATACCTACAATGACTAGCTTTATTAGACTTGCAGCTGATGCAGATCCAAACTTGGGGCCTGTCTTCTGGGGTATGCTGGTGCAGAAGGATCCCGTAGAGCTTCCTTAACCCAGGAAGGTGAGCCCAGCTGCACTGTGGGGTGGGGGGAACAACCTGGGTAGGAGAGTCTTTGCACTATGTATATGTACCAGGGGGATTAGTGTAGGCCAGGCATGAATGTAATGTGGCTACTCAGTGGTATGAGAGGTGGTGTATATTCTAGAGATGTGCTGCCCAAGGCTTTTGCCAGTGATGCACCTTTTGTAGGCCTCTCCCTGGCAACTAATGTTGGATAAGAGTTTGAAGTTTCCAGTCAAAAAGGGGATAGTAGCACATGAGATCAGGAAGAATTCATCAGGAGTCAGACTGACCCTGAAGAGGTTGTGACTCTCTTGTCTAGCCTCCTGCTGTTTTGCTTTCTGTCTGTGTTTGTGCTGTAGCTTGGCATCACACACGGGCCCCTCTTGCCAGTCCCTGTAAGGAGATCCTCTATCTCTTGTATCAGTATTAATGTCGTATACTTAACATAACAATAGATGTGTAGGACCAGATCCATTTTATGACCCCATCTTCCTTTTCTTTGCCTTTTTGGTAGAGCTTTGGGAATTGCTGCAAGAGAGCTTTTGCCTCCTTTATTGGCCTTCTTTTTCTTGCAATCCACTTTCATGTGGCTAACATTTGGAGAAAGGCCCTTCTGTGCTAAGATTTATGGGAAAAGGGGAGAAGTGAGGTGGCCTGTGAAAAGTTTGTGCTGGTTTGCCAGACTTCTGGATTTGAGTCCTAGAGGTAGAGGAAGATGGACCTGACCCCGTACATCTGTAGCTTTCGTAAAAAAAAACTATTGTTGCCCAAGACCATCTAATAGGTTAATTTTTCAAACTTAAACTGATGGTAAACAAATGTTTATCTGCTGGGGGGTGGCTGTACACTTTGTGTGCTTATAAATACCTTCCACCACCCACCTGTGTTTTCATGATTTTGCCGTCAAGATAGTGAATGCAGTAGATGGTAAGTTTGGCATGTGAGAATTTTTCTGTAGTGTTTTATTTTCTGACCTGCATATTGTGCTTGCTGAGTTCATGAGGTCAAACTAATTACCCCTTTGGCTTAGGTATGCTATTTATAGCCTGACATTTGTTGTCCTGGTGTGTGATGTTTTGGAGGTGCACGCATCCCTGAATGTGTCGAAGGGAGAGAAAATCCTACCCAAGCCGATTATATTGAAGATGACCCCCCTTGCAGATTAACTAACTGATAATACTGAGTCTGTATTTCCTGTCAAAGTAGTTCCGTCTGAAAATGTTCTGCAAGGAAGTGCATAGCCCATGAGTGGCTATGAACCCTAGATCTGATTAAAGTTGGGTCTATTCTTGGTAATTTATAGCAAGCAGCCAGTGCCTAAGCCTGTAATGCACTTCTGTCCCTCTTCAGATTGTCAGTGATGTGGATAGTGTGACAACGAGCATATTAAGTGACCCCCAAGCTACTATTTTTACATTTTTACTGTAGAAGGGTTATGAGTTTGTTTGCTACTCGATAGGTGTTTGTAGTATTATTTTTCTTGATGTTTTTAAACTTTCTGTTGTATAGTAAAATTTCCTGTTCACCTTAATGATGGTTTGTTTTTTTAATTTTCGCTGAAACCCACTTAAATAGGATTACTGTTTCTTTTCTTCAAAGCACTTATTTTGACTAAGCAGAACTTAGACTTGGAATAATCATTTTTCTGTGAATGTTATGCATCACTTGTTGCTAAATTCCCTTTAATAGATCTGTCTGAGCAGACTGGGGGAGGGGAAGGCAAAAAGGGAAAGATATTTATCTGTTATTATTTACTACCGCAAAATATGTTGATGCCTGTAAAACATACAGAATGTATATCTTGAAAGAAAATCTTGCTTTTCAACAGAAAAGAGTAGTATTCCATCTGCCCACAACCCCTTTTTTCCATTTTTGCACATGGGGTCGGTGTGTCACTTCAGCAGTGAAAATCATCTAGAGCTGTTGTTCACAATGCCAGGTAGCCAGTCATTTTAAAAGAATACACCGAGTCACTTTGAAAATAATAGAAAATGTAATTTTTTTGTGAAACAAATGGAAAAACCAAAACATGCAAATTGGGTATATCACAATATCTGATGTCTACTCCTTCTGGCTTCATTTTGTGGGTTATCTGATCAGACCGACCAATTCCTTCAGACTTTGAACTCGCCAGGCTGCTCCTCCCTTATCCACAACCCCCTGCTCCTCACACTACTCTTTAGAGCTAGTTTGCTGCCATTCCTGTCAGCAGCTCGATCTCTGCTCCACTTGGTGCATCCTTTTTGGAAACTTTATCAAGTGCTTTTGGTGTTGGATTTTTTCATTCCTTTACTCTTTTTCATAGAATTAGTTTAGTTAGGTTAGTGTATGAAAAGTACATAGGTAGTTTTGTAGGTTTGTGTGTGTGTAGTTGGGTTCCCACCTTTTAGTGGGCTTGTGTTCTTAATATTTCCCTAGCTAGTGTGAATAGTGAGTGTCATGATCATTTTTCATAGCAGTTTTTCTGGTTGCTTTTTAAGTTTTGGGTTATTATAGATAAGGTTTTTAAGAAATGCCTTTGCAGAACATACACAGTGTGTTTACTGCTTGGCTGCTTTGCAATGGACTCTGCTTGCTGTATCTTCAAAGGTTTTGGGTCCATGGCAATTAGCGAATGTTGGGTCAAGTTAGTCCTCAAGGGGCTTCTCCCTCTGCTGTGAAGGTTGGGTCTGAGAAGTACCATCCGCAAGACTCCAAATCTTCTAAAGGGGGATCATAAGGGGTCCCTTTCTACTTCTCCCCCTGGCTTCTCCCTCTGCTGTGAAGGTTGGGTCTGAGAAGTACCATCAGCAGGACTCCAAATCTTCTAAAGGGGGATCGTAAGGGGCCCTTTTCTGCTTCTGCCCGTGGTTCTTCCTACTCAGGCAAACCGGACTTGAGGATCCTATGACTTTTAAGTGCCTTGGTGCCAACATCAGCTTTGTCTCCTCAGAGCCAATCTCCATTGGTGCCAGCCACCAACAAGGCTCCATCTCCAGCTTAGAGACTTCCTTGTTCCTTTCTGCTTAAAGGGCCTCCTTCAGGCAGGATGGCTTCCCCTTTCTCTCCTTTCACCATACCAGAGCTGTCCCTGGAGTCTTCTTCCATACCCCGGTTCCATGCTTCTTCAGCTTGGATCTGGCAGACATGTTCGTCCTCTTCTAAATGGCCCTTCAAGCCCCTGTCAGTAGCTTCCTCCATCCGGTTATTGAGGTCGATGGGCAGCATTAAAGCATTTTGACGTGGAGCAGCTGATGAGGTCCTTCATGCAGATGCAATTAAGCCTTATTCTTTGGGTCATGTTCCTAGACATTTGGCTCCATCTAGCTGGCTTCCTCCCCTGGCCTGTTGGATCAGAGGTCTTCAGGCCTGGCAGCATTCCCACCCTCTTGGTTGGATCCGACCGGTTTGGCCATCTTCAGCTTCAGTTCATTCTTTGGTCGTGTTGACTCAGACTACTTTGGGGCATTTGCAACCTCCGAGCCACAGTGTCGAAGCAGGAGTTTCTGGGTCAGGGTTGAGAATTCCTGGTTTGGGTTTGTCTCTCCCATTCTGGGCTTTGGCTGTGGATAACTCGGGCCCAATCTTGACATTGGGGCTAGGTGTAGCTCCCTCTGGTTCATGTGTGTCTTTTTGGTATCTTCGGGTACTAGGACTCTGCTCCAAGAGGCCAGCTTCCACCTTGGCCTTCGTTGTAGGAAAGATGTTCTTTTAGGAGAAGGGTAGGGTTTCTCCTGCTGATGTCCCTTCCTCTTTCTCATCTGGGCCTGTGACCAGTCATCAGTCTGCTCCTGGACAGCCTGTATCAGTGTCCATCCTGCTCCCTTAGTGGGGCATCCAGCCTTTTCCCCTTCTGCCCCCAGTATCTCCAGAGTGGGAGATTCATGGAAGAGGAGGTGTAAGAGGGAACACTTTCTCTCCCCAGAGGAGTCTGTCACCACGGATACTGACCTCAAGGAAGGAGTGGGTTCCCCCTGAGTCTCTCTGGGATGATGCCTCTTTTGATAATCTGTTGAGGCTGCTTTGCCAAAGTGGAGGTTGGACCACCGATGCCCCCTCGTTGGAGGAGTCTGTATTTGTGGAATCTTTCGGTGTGGGCCCATCCAAGTCTTGGGTGGTCCCCCCCCTCTGGATGCTCTCGTAGACCTAGTGTCTTGGATAGTGTGGGAATAACCTGTCATGGTTGAGCCCATCCTCAAGAAACCTGATAAGATTCTTGCCTCCCCCCACACCCCAGGACTGACCGCAGTGGATTGGCTGCCACCAAAAACGAGATCTCTGAAGAGCGCTCCTTTGTCCATCCCCTGAGAGCTGATGACTGGTCACAGGCCCAGATGAGAAAGGGGAAGGCTTTGGATTGTTTAAGGAAGTGCTGCTATGCCTCAGCCACTTTTGTGCTGAGACCACTTAATTACTTACCATATTTGACTACTACATTGTGACCTGGTGTCCAGAGTGTCAAAGAATGTCAAGGCGCAGTACTATCTGGAGATTCTGAAGATTCTAGAACTCTGTTTACCCTGCTTTCCATTCCCAGTGTCTCCTTCAGGCCCATTTTGAATGCAGCCAATGGAGAGTCCTGAGCGTCTGGCCCTGGCATTGCCATGCAGCGTCGTGCTTGCTTGGATGCATTTATGAACCTTGACGATTGTTTCAAGGCATCTTTAATAATGCCCTGTTTGTTGGCTGTTCCTTGTTCAGGCCAAAAATTAAAGATACTCTGAGGAGCGAGCAAGATGGGGAAGACTCTGTCCACTATAGGAGTGTGCTTCTCCATTTCTCAACAGACTCTTTTTCAAGAAATCAGAAGGTGGGTAAGCACTTCTTTTTCAGAAAGTCACAGCAGACTTCTCAGGATGCTCCTTCATATGGTTCTTCTCGAGGATAGGGGAGGATCGAAATAGACACCACCCATGGGGCAAGGGTGGTCCACAGAATCAGGGTTTCTGCAGAGCATTCTGTGGCCCTTTCAGTCCCCCTGAAGGGTTGCCTGTCTGTCCTACTCTGGAGACAGTCAGGGGTTTGCTTGTCTCTTCACCCGAAAGTTTGGGAGGCCGTCACCTCAGATGCATGGGTGTTAGGAGTTGTATCCAGAGGCTACTCTATTTCCTTTTTAAAGGCTCCAAACTTTTGTCACAAGCACCTCTCAATAGTTCCTTCCCATCAGAAACTCCAAACAGCAGTAGAGATGCATAAGCTGCTCGCAAAAGGAGTGACCCAAGTGGTCCCACCAGACCAGCAAGGATTCTGGGTCTACTTGAGACTCTTTATGGTACCAAAGAAGAACAAGGACTTCAGGCCCATTTTGGATTAAGCAGACTGAACCAGTTTGTGAAACAGACCAGATTCCAAATGGTCAAGGTGCAGTCCATTTTTTCTCTTCTGAGGAAAGATGGTTGGATGTGTTTGATAGACCTCAAAGATGCCTACCATCATATCAAGATACATAGGCACTCCAGGAGGTTTCTGCACATCTGGCTAGGGGCCATTCATTACTAGTTTAGGGCCCTGTTGTTTTGGTCTCACTGCAGCCCATTGGGTGTTCCCAAGTACATGGCAGTGGTCGCAGACTGACTCTGGCTGCAGGGATTAAAGGTCTTCCTTACATGGACAGATGGCTCCTTACTGCCTCACAAGCATTGTTGATCACTGCTAGGGATACCCATCTCCAACTATGTGTCTACTTGGCATTACAGTAAAATAACCCCAAGTCGAGCCTACAGCCTGTTTAGGATAGAGTTCATAGGTTGTTGCTTGGGTATAGTCAGTCAAATTCCTGGGCTTCTGAGTTCTGGAGCGATCAGCCTTCATGCTCAGGCCTTGTCGGTGCTCGCAACCTCAAAGCTCATGCATTTATAAAATGTTTTAAGTCCTATGGCAGTGTCCATAGGGTTGGTTCCTTTAGCCAGATATCATATGAGGGCTCTGCAGTGGATTCTGGCCATACAGTGATCTTTCCTATCCCATTCTATGGATTTTCCCATACTGCTAACAAGGGTGTGTCACAACCAAATTTTAGTGGTTGCAGTTTCCTTTGTTAACCATTGGGAGACAATTATTGTTCCAGCTCCCTCGGCCACTGTCACCACTGATGTCTCTCTCCTGGGGTGGGGACATTTTGAAGGGAGGATGGTGCAAGGTCCTGGCCAACATTCACATCAGTATTCAGGAGATTAAGGCAGTCCCCTTGCATTGCATGCTTTTCAGGATGCCCTTCCCAGTGGTGTGATTTCAGTACAGACTGCCAGTATGTCTTGTCTGATATTTCAACAAGCTGTTAGGAACATGTTTGTATCCTCTTTGCCATGAGGCCATGAATGTTTGGCAGTGGGTGATTTCTTCTCAGCATTTTGTGGTAGTAGTGCACATCCCAGGAAATCCAACATTCTGGCCAACAGTCTCAGCAGGAGCATTGTACTTTCCAATGAATGGTTCTGAAATCAGAAATTTGCGTTTTGGATTTTTCTGTGCCTGGGGAACTCTGTTGCAACCTTTTTGCCTCCCCATCCAACACAAAGTGCAGCAGCTATTACACTTTAATTCCATCTGGGACTGTCACCCAGGGACGCTGCGGCAATTGCTTGGTCCCAAGGTCTTCTTTATTCTTATCCCCCAGTTCCTTTTGATGGTAAAATTTCTTCAGAAGGCAGCCCACTGCAGAGCAACTGGGATCCTTGGCATCTTTATAGCCTCCTCGGGTGTAGTTTCCATTTCTTTGGCCTCTTCTGAACTATCACCCTTGGGTACTTTATCCCATTTCTGATCTCACTTCTCACCCTACTGGTCTGGATCCCTCCAGACTTCAGTTCCTCAAGCTAACCGCATGGTTTCTCCAGTTCTGTTGATGGCCAGAAATCCCAAGTTTTCACAAGCTGTAATTCACATCTTGTTTTTATCTCAAACTGTCTAGTAGAAAACTGTATTCCAATAAATGGAGAGGTTTTGCACTTTAGATGGCATCTCCTGGACTTTACCCTTTTTCCACCCCCTTAGAATCAGTTTTGGATTTTCTTGCTGAGTTGTTTCAGTTAGGCTTTAGTTTTTTCTACTGTTAAGGTACAGTTGGCTGCTCTCTCTAATTTCATGCTGGCAGGGATAATGATCCCTGGCTTTCCTCAGGATTTCCAAGGTGTTCCTCAGTGGTGCCTTTTTGCTCCATCCTCCATTTCAGGATCCAATTCCTCCCTGGGATTTGCCTTTTGCTTTCAGGTCCTTGCAGGATTTGAACCTTCAGCTATGTTTGCTTTGAAGCTGTTGTCTTGGAAGATCTTGTTTATGGTGGCTGTTACTTTAGCAAGGAGGGTTTTTGGATTTGCAAGCTCTTGATTCTTCTCCTTATTTGGTGTTCAAAACGAAAGTGCGTCTCTTCGTACAAACCCTACTTTTCTGCCTGAGATAGCTTCAGAGAATAACCTTAGCAGTTCTCTTCTACCCCCCCCCCCCCCGAATTGCTGCAGTAATGGCAAATGCCTTCTGCATTGTTGGACATGACAGGCAACTGAGATTTGTTAGACCATGCCAATGCCTTTAGAAAATCCAGACAATTATTAGTCTCCTTTTCAAAATCCAGGATGAGCTCACCTGTGTCTAAAGTAACTTCATACAATTGGCTGTCAAACCATATTTTGTTTGCATATTCTTTGTAAGGCAAGACCCTTCCACACAGGCCTAAAGGTCGTTCTTCCAGGGCTATGACTACTTCTGCACCTTTTTTCTAGAGAGTCCTTGGATGATATTTGTGCAGCCACTACTTAGCTAGTTCACCACACCTTTTATATAGCATTATAAGCTGGATATTCTTCTAGATCCAGAGCTTCCTTTGGCTCCACTGTGTTGTGGAATATCCTTCCTTATTTCCTCCCAAGGATTTTTCATAGCTGGGGACTATGTACCACAGGTTGAAGCCAGACTGAGCAGATAGCATTGGATGAGAAAGTTATGTACTAACTAGAATGATAGATCTGTGTTGTCTATCTCTGTCTGGTTCAGCCTCACTCTCCCCTCCTGCTCCCATCTTTGTTATGAAGAATTTTCTTTTCTGTGATGGCCAGACAATGGAGACTTTCTATTCCTTGTCTTTGGAGTCCTGTGCCCTGCTTTGTTAGGAAAGTTTAGTGTGTGCTGGAGGTGGTTGTCCTGGGGCAAACTCTGTCTGAGGAGCTGGGGTGGGATTTTGTGGGTAAGGGATGCGTTGCCTGGTGAGTTTGAAGTCTGAAGGAATTGGCTAGTGTCAGATCCAGTTACACACCGATTGAACCAGACAGAGAGAGACAACATGGATCTATTGTTAAAGTAAGTACATAACTTTAGGTTTTGAGTGCTAAAACCTTATTCTTTGTCTGTACTGAGTCATCATCTTGTAAAATTAAGTTTTGTCTATGCTAAAAAAATGGGCAGAAAAGTAGATAATATAATGAAAATAAATGAATAATGGAAACAGAGATAAATATACTAGTAACACACTGAATCCCCGTTGTACAAAAACCAATGAAGGCTGTCCCACAAAGCACTGAGGAAAAATAACTGTTGGTTTAACAGACTCTTCAGTCCCAAAGAATATATTCAAGAAAACACCAAAAAACCTTGAAGGCGAACCTCAGAAAATTTATTATTTAGCGCTTTCATTTCCACAAAACGGAAACTTCATCAGAATTCTGATGAAGTTTCCGTTTTGTGGAAATGAAAGCGCTAAATAATAAATTTTCTGAGGTTCGTCTTTAAGGTTTTTTGGTGTTTTCTTGAATATATTCTTTGGGACTGAAGAGTCTGTTAAACCAACAGTTATTTTTCCTCAGTGCTTTGTGGGACAGCCTTCATTGGTTCCTGTACAATGGGGATTCAGTGTGTTACTAGATAATATAATGATTTTGAAGAAGCCCATTAGTTTCAAATTTTGCCTAGTGTTCAAACCTAGATTCTTGTTACTTGTAGTAACAAACTCAAATGTACAGTGTTACTACAAGTAATGTAGTGTTAAGACAAACCTTTGATTCCTTCATAAAATTTAAACACTAAAGACCATAGCCTGGGAAGTTTAGATGACTACAATTTTGGCTATAGTTTACTTTTAGCTCAAGTTGAACATTGCTGTAGTTAGCCACCCACTGCACCTTTCCACAAATTCTTTGCTTTCCTGGTGGTAACATTACCAGTTTTAGTGATGACAGACGATGATTTTCAAGATGCTAGAGAGTTTGTATGCTGTAACTGACTGTACCTTTTAAAGCATCCCTATTTTCTAGGGACGCCTGTAATACTGTCTCAGAAAGTTGCTCTCTTCCTACATAAAAGTGGATATTTGTTTTGAGAAGTTCTAAGATAACAGTATTTCAAAAGTACCCCTTGTCTGTGACCTTTCTCTAATTTTGTTTTTGCATCTTCGCTAATTCAGGAGATAAAAGATGACTGCTTTAATGACACATTTGTATAAGCAGCATAATGTCGACTTCCCTTTCCAAACTAAGGGACATCTAGAGATCCTGCTTTGACACCAGAAGAACCTAGTTCTGTACTGTAGTGGGGTGTAGGCTGTGATTCTATTTCCAGCTTTATTCTCCTAAAAGGTTAAGAGCCATCGAGTGAGGGCACATTTCCACTACCAGATCATGGTGGAGATGCAGGTCTCTGTTACTGGCACTTGTCTTCTCTCACCTGCGTTGTGTGGAGATGTTATGTGGCTAATAATGTTCTAAACTAATTTAATTGCATACCAGCTAGTCTTTGCCTTCTCCTCACACTAAACACTCCCTTCTAACATTTCCACACTGTTCAAGAAATATGTGTGATCAATATTGAATCAGATTTCACTTTTACGCCTGGATAGAGCAAAGCCTTGTGTTTCTTTACAAGATTGTGATGTAGATAGCATTACTAGGAAGCAAAATTGAATGACCTTAAGATCCCCCTTTTTATAGTAGCAGTGTTCATATCACTGAAATTAAGAAACACTGGTCAATATTAATGACTGATTCAACACTTAAGAATGTTATCAGAGAGACCCCCAGGTTTGGGTACAAAAACAAAAGGAACATCAAGAGCATGCTATGTTACCCTGAACATACTGCCGATATTGGTCTTGTTGGTATGGAACCGGGTACTATTCCCTGCAATGCCTGTAGTTGCTGTCTGTTTATATCTACAGCCAACGCATTTGTGCACCCTGATAATGGTCAAGTATATAATTTCAGAGTACTGGTGAGTTGCTACACCTGTTGTGTACTTTATCTTGCTGTCAAGTATGTGGGTCATTTTACGTTGGTAAAATGTATAGACCATTGAAAGATCATATCAAAGAACACTTGTATCAGATAAGGATTAATTCTACTACTAATGCATTGTCTAAACATGTTCTTGACACTGAAACTCGCTTTTTTATGTTTAATGATTTAGAGGTCATCAAAGTGAGTACTAGACAAGGTGATATTCAAAATAGAACTGAAAGTGCTGAGGCACGATGTATTATTAAACTTAGAGTGGATGGGGTAAGGGTCTGAATGCTAGGTCCCTTTGAAACCATTTTTAAAAGCCTGGGGGGCTATGACATTAAAATACAACTACGTAGAAGTGGTCCAGTGGTAGAATTTTTACCTCTCGTGTAAGAGGCCAGGGTTTGATTCTAGGTTAAACTGAGATTTTTAAATTTTTAGTATTGATCAGACATTTCTTGAACAGTGTGGAAATGTGTTAGAAGGGAGTTTTATTGTGAGAAGCCACAGCCTAACTGATATGCAATTGTTATTAACTCAATTATTTTAGTTTGCATTGTCTGATTACTTTGGCCACTATATTGTATGTTTTTAATTGTGGAACATGATTGGCTACAAGTCTACACTAAGTAAAGCCAGAATGGTTGTTTTTTTGGTTAGTAAGTTTACAACATGATTGATTATATTGTTTTTCCCTTGTATGTATGATTGGTAGAAAATTCATTGTGAGGCACCTATACAATTGGTTATAATACTACACTAAGTGGAATCTGAGTGGTTGTATCACTATGTTCTAAGCCACTAAATGGTTAACAAATTTACAGTGCAATTGGCTACAATGTTATATTAAGCCACCTACTGCTGGTGGTAATGTTTTACTTCAAGTTTTCTCTGATTTGGCCTTATTATATCTAGTGAAATTTGAATGGCCATCGGATGGATAGTAAATGTGTAATACAATTGGTTATAGTGCTTTGTTATGCCTCCTATGATTGGTGACAGTCTTATTTAAATGTTTCTCTAAAGTGTAATATTAAGTCTGTCTGATGAAGCAACTGTTTATGTTGTGAAAGCGCTCACCAACTTTTATTATTTTTATATTCTATTTTAGTAAATAATTGTTAACCTTGGCGCGTGTGTTGGCCTCACTCTCTGCATTTTTCGTTACTTTTGATTTGTTTGTACATACTTAACAATTGCCCTTCATGGTCTCCAGAAGTGTCTGGTTATTTTAGAATATGTGACTCAAAGTGGAGGCAGCACAGTACTGATTTAATAGGGTGGTGCAAGTTAGACTTTGCATTTTTTGTCCCCCAACATAAGTTATTTTTGTAAGGGTGGCATTCCTTTGACCTTGTAATTATAATGATGATGATTTAATAATACCCCCGTAAAGTGATAAGGCAGTAGTACATCTCTTTGTAGAACAGTGTTGCAAATGCAAAAAAATAAATAAAAAAATAAAGTAAAATCAACACTTCCATTTGAAGTAGGGAAAATAACATTTTTCTAAGGTACAGAACCAATAGTTGGTTAGTAAAGGGGTACAGGGATAGAAGCTTCTGAATGGGGATGTAGCTTTTGAATTCCATTACAGACTTATGTTTGAGCAGATACAGAATTCATAAAATTGTCATTCATTCTGATGCGAGGGAACCATTAGGGTGCCATCCCAGTTTTACAGTTGTAATTACAGAAACTGTAGTCAGTCTTTATACTGTTGGCAGATGATGAGGAATGTTTCTGTTATGTCACATCTGAGTACTAGTACTGCAGAATATACTTTTTTTTGTTTTGTCAGTGTCTTCGGAGTTGTTGTTAACTTACTTAAGTTGATATCACAAGAGGTTTACTTCTTGTCCCTACCCCAGTCCTTTATCTCATCCCATTGCCATATTGACTTGTCTCCCTCCTTGCTAGATATAGCTAGTTGGACTGCCTTTGTACTTTGTGTTTTTTTCCGCCCCTACTCTTTCTTTTTGGTGAGGAGTATGTCCAAGGTGTGTAGTGAAGCTGTGTTTCGTTGGACATGTGCATGCTGATGCAGCCTTGTTACGTTGTACATGTGCGTGCTCGTGGAGCCTTGTTATGTTGTACATGTGCGTGCTCGTGGAGCATTGTTCATATGCATGCTTGTGGAGCCTTGTTGCATTGTACATGTGAGTGCTCGTGGAGCCTTGTTGCATTGTACATGTGCATGCTGATGGAGCCTTGTTGTGTTGTACATTTGCATACTTGTGGAGCCGTGTAGCATTGTACATGTATGTGCTCGTGGAGCCGTGTTGCTTTGTATGTGCGCATGCTCCTTTCCAAGCCATCCTGATAGGATTCTTATTCTTGACACAAAATTCGTGAAGCTGTTTGTGAGCAGGCAGCAGCCACTGCTATGACTTAATCTCTAGCGGAATCTTCCCCAAAACTTTACCCTATAGTAGGCAGGCAGGCAGGCTTTTGCCTCTCTTCTCTTCCCACTGAGACCTCTTTACACCCAAGCCACTAAACTCTAATTATAAGAGAGACCTACACCATGTCTAGGTGCCAGCAAGCTGGTTACTTTTGCATAAATTCTCATGTGTCTGTCCGCGATCACATACTGCCTGCTAATTTTCAGACTGGTGCATCCTAACAGAAGTTTGTACTGGTAAGTATTTTTGTCAGTTTGAGTTTTTAAAATTCATTTTTAAATGCTTATTATATAATAAAATGTCTTTAGTATTCCAGAATGTTCATGCTGATTGGACAGAGGCCAGTCTGCATGCCCATTGTAAATTGAGCATGTATGTCTTAATAAAAAGTCTAACCACTTCATTCCTTAAGCACCCAACATTCTGTTGGGATATACACTTTTATTTGAGTAGGAAAACATTTAATGTGAGACTGGGCAAAAAATATAAGGAATACCAGCAAGGGTCTACAAAGGTTTGAACAGTTGAGGCATATGATTACCATCCAGTAACCATACCTTGCAACTGCCCTGACTTTGCAGAACCTCTCTCATTTACATCATTGCTTTACAGTGTTTTATGTAAAGTTTTTGATTACCTGCTATATCAGTGATGAGTTTTATAATTCAGTAATGATAGACTGACATGTTTCTAATGGCCCATTCTGTCTTTTGTGCCCAATATTATTTTTCCCTAAGGATCTAACATGAGCCATCAATTTTTTTATTTAAAAGAAAAAAAATCACAAGCGACTATCTGCTCTCTCGCACTGCTCTGATGTACTGTGCAAGCGTCCAGTCATACATTTCATGCGCAGTACACCAGGAAGGAGTATAGGAGGTGGAAAACACTGAAGTGCAGTTACACAATGACATCGTTTGTTTAAGAAAGGCAGCAGTTTTTTTCCTTAAGTCATAGTAGAGTACCAGTAACGCACTCCTGGATGTGGGTGTCACAGGATTTGCCCACTGTTGGCTTTGTTTAATCACTCTGTCTTTGCCCTCATGATTAACCTGTACCATCCGTAGGTAAATCCTGTGATTTCCATGCCCAGTTATGAAGTATTGCTTAATTAAACCAGCATATAGTGTACATTAGCCTTGTTTGGGAGGGAAAAAAACCTAGCAGATTTATTTTTAGCACAGTTTGCACATCATTTATAATAGTAATGCATACTGAATGAGATTAATAGGTATAAAGGGAAAAAATGTTTAAAATGATGGCAGGTGTATTACATAGTATTTATTTTCTTTCAAGGACTGGTGATATTGCAGAGAATTATTGAAATTGTGGGAAGTCATCAAATCAATAAAGTCAATAAATGGGTACCAGACATTTTTGATATTAGAAAGTGAGTCGTAAATTATCAAATACAAATTCTCCTACTATGCATTTATTTTGGAGGCTTTGTTAAGCATTCTTTTTATGTGGTTTCTTTGCATCTTCTTTTAATGGGAGGAACACACTTGCTGCTTCCAAATTTGCTTTTGGTCTGGTTGCTCAAAGTAAGGATGTTTGTCTTTTCAGTATTTGTTTTGTAAGTTTAACTTTTTAATTTTGTCTCCTTGGTGTGATTTTTTTTTCTATGCAGTAATGCATGCCCCACGTGTGTGTGTGTGTGTGTGTGTGTGTGTGTGTGTGTGTGTGTGTGTGTGTGTGTGTGTGTGTGTGTGTGTGTGTGTGTGTGTGTGTGTAAGGTGGGACTGGCTGTGTCTCACATGACCTTTTTAAGACCATCTTAAAGAGATTTAGTGCTTGCCCATTAACCATTTCCCCAAAGGTCCTTCACTTCTTCCTACATTTTGACTGCAATGTGCTGTATCTTTCAGTTAGGAACAGTTCAAATTTCAAACTCTGACACACACGGTAAGCTATGAGATATGGTTGAATGTGAACTCTGTTATTAAGAGATAGCAGGACCACAAATTGTTTCCCACCCAAAACTGGGCAGTGGTTTAAAAGTAGATATCCTAAAACACTAGATTTTGGGCTGAATACAAGTCACACTTCTCTGTTTCTCAAGTCGATTTGTTTTAAATTACATAGTAATCTTTCTGTTGTGGGCACTCCTGACAGTCTCGCTTTTATGTGGAGTAAGTATTCTTAAAATTTGTATTTCAAAAGTTACTTACATTGCTGATAAAGCAAGTTTCATAACATGCTGGCTTTGTAGTTTTAGTGTCTGCTACATTACTACAGCGGGTTGTTTCAGGCTAAGAAGTAGCACATGGGGTCATTTTGTAGTAATAAAAACAATAGGAGGAAGTAATATGCCTGCTGCACATTGAATTGTATTGCTGAAAAGTAATGAAGGCCTATACTGATCATGTTTAGGTGGGCCTGGTTTTGTGAACATTGATTCTGATGAGCCTTTTTAATTAGATTTGTGTTTAATGTAAATCCAAAATGGTGAGTGGAGACTGTTATTGTCTAAAAACATTGCCCTAACAGTAAGTTCCACATTGCCAGGACAGATGTAAAATAATTTGCTCCCAAGCTGTGATACATTCTCTGAAGGTAAACCACTGCTTTCTGATAAGCTTGCTGTTTTTTTTTTTTAATTTCCACATGAAAAGTTATATAGTAATGAGCAGTTTATGGTTGTTGTCTGTGAATGAGCATCATGGAAAGTTCCACATTGCCAGAGTGGATGTAAAATGTCGGGTTTTATATTAAAAAGATGAGCCCATTTCTGAATGTGACATTTGTAAAAGGTTAAAATCCAAAGTAGTGGAATATCAGAATGTAAAGCTGGCAGTTGTGCTGCTGTGTATTCTTTTGACTGCTAGCCTGCAGTGCTGATCTTTTTGTATTTGAAAGCTGTAGGATGACATTTTATGTAGGATGTAAGGATTACTAATGGTGAAGTAATCTAAGCATGTTTCAGAAAGTGACATCTCTGGGAAGTGTATGACTAAACTGTTCAAGCACATGTTCACATAGTCTGTGTATCGACTTTATCATCTCTTACTGCTACTAAATTCTCAGAATGCGTACCTGATGCTAATGCTGCTTCTGGTTTAGGGAAGGTCGCAGTGTTTCTTTCTCTGTTTAGTTTACTTTTGTCTTTCATGTGTAAACCTTCTGCAGTGCATCTTATTGCTTTAGATCACTATATGTATGTATATATAATGTATGTATGTATATATATATATATATATATATGTGTGTGTGTATATATATATATATATATATATATATATATGTGTGTGTGTATATATATACATATATATATATATATATATATATATATATATATATATATATATATATATGTGTGTGTGTGTGTGTGTGTGTGTGTATATATATATATATATATATATATATATATATATATATATATATATCTATATGAAAATGAAAAAAACAGGATCCAACCAAGAGACGCACTGAGGCACAATGAGCTAGTGCTTTCATCCACTTTTAATGATGTGAACATCTTCAGAAAAACAAATAATAACCACCTAACCACCTTTTAAATGATTCATTACAGGAAATTATGTCATAGTCTGCACAATGAAATAAATTTAAAGTAATACTGTATAAAACAATTGATATATCTATAAAAATGTATATACATACATATAAATAAATACAATATATCAGTATTCCATGCTCTATTTATCTATACTTTAAAAAACATTTTATGTTAATGACTTCATTAAGCCCTGGGTATGTATCAGCCCCAAAAAGGAGCTGCCAGAATGCTTCCCTCTGTTCTAATATGTTGTCAATGTCACCACCAAACATTTTTTTCTCTACATAATCTAAAACGAAAAATTCAAATTTCTTAAAATTCATACAGGAAAGAGCATGTCTAGCTAAAGAATTGTTTTTATCTTTTTTCTTTATAGCTAGAACATGCTCATAAATTCTACATTTTAAAACTCTTTTTGTTTTGCCTATATAGTAATTTTTGCATGTGGAACAAGTAGCCATGTAGACTACATTTTCACTATGGCAATTGAAATATTTATTTGCCCAAAATGTTTGTCCCAAATGTTCTATTGTAATGAAGGACGAATTACACATGAACCTACATTGTTTACAGTCTTTACATGCAAAAGTACCTTTTTTGTTGCTAACTGATCTATCCTTGTGAATTTCTGACTTCTGAGAAGTTTCTAACTTCTGTCTAATGTTTGTAACTTTTTTATATGTAAACTTTGGTAAATACCCCAAAGATAAACTTAATTCATTGTTACCTAAAATGATTCTCCAGTTCTTCTCAATGATTTCCTTTATACACCAAATTTCATTTACTATTGGCAAAGGAAATGCTATGCTGAATTCTTGATTTTTTCTTGTGTTACTATGATGTAAACTTATAGGAGCTCCCACCATTATGTCTTCAGAAGCCAAGATGGGCTGAGCAACACCTTTTCTTAAAAGTAAAACCTCTTTTTCTATTCCCTCTAACCACCTTCGGTCATAACTTCTTTGGAGAAATAATTCTCTAAGAAAGATAAGCTCATTTAAAAATATATGTTCATCAGAAGTGAGCCTACCGAGTCTGATAATTTGACCCTTGATAACCCCTTTTTTATGTGTGTTGGGTGCAAACTATCCCTATGCAAATACTGGTTTGCAAAACAGAACTTCCTATAGATTCTACTTCTAAATTTTCTTGTAACATTATCTATGTTGTGTCAAATCCAAAAAGTTAATTTGTTCACCATAACCACCTATTTTAAATAATAAAAAATCTGTAGTGCCATTAAGGTCAGATACAAATTCTACAAATTCAGAATGTTCCCCTGACCACAAAAAAAGCAAATCACCTATGTATCTATGGTATAATTCTACCTTGTTGTAACCAGGGTGTAACTTCAGGAACCTATTTTCCCATTTGGCCATGACTATGTTTGCAAAAGCCGGTGCCACTCTTGCTCCCATGGCTACACCTGATATTTGCTTATATAATGTATTATTGAATTTGAAAAAAATATTGTCGAGTACTAATTCCATTAGTGTACAAATTGTGTTTACTTTTTCACCTGAAAAATCAGTATGACATGTAAGATGCTCTCTCATAAACTCTAAACCTATTTCCTGATTGATGGAAGTGTACAAACTCGTGACATCTAGCGTACAAAAATATATGTCTCTGTCAGGCATTTGTATTTGCCTAAAATCTCAAGCAAATGCCAAGAATCTCTTATATAATGTTCAGATTTTTGTACTATTGGATTAAGAACATTGTCTAACCATATTGAAATATTCTCAGTTTTAAATTGTCTGGCAGAGACTATAGGTCTAAAAGATGGACTTAGTTCGTTGTTTTGAATTTTTGGAATTCCAAAAAACGTAGCCTTTTTAGGATGTTCTACCACTAGAAAATCATAATCAACTTTGTCAATTTCCCCTTGGCAAAACATATCAAACAGGGTATCAATTTTCCTAAAACTGTAGTTGACAAAGTGTAAAGAAACTTTAGAATAAGTGTCTGAATCTTCTAACAATGTACTGAGAGATTTTTCATAAACACAAGTGTCCATGATAACTATTTTTCCCCCTTTGTCAGCTTTC